>NC_039363.1:88139997-88266706 GCF_003573695.1 Papaver somniferum
GGGGGGGGGGGGCGAGATGATAGTGAAAATGTGGCATATGATGGGATTTTATTAGTTGTGACATTTTGCATGTCCCAGACGTGTAAGCCATGACTATCCATAATGCCTCTCAATAGGTGATGCCTTCTTTGAATCTGTAAAAAATCAATTAAGATAATTAGAGTAACACTTAAGGCCATACAAGTAGGTAACCAACTGAAAAGCTTTTGAAAGGAAATGCCACGGGAATCTAAACGATATGAGGTGTCTAGATACACAAATAAAGTGGAATTAACAAAGACTAATAATGACTTTTGAAAATTTGCGTCTGAAACTGAATTAGCATGGTCTACCAAGAGATAAGACGTTTACCATACCCCATCTATGGTTAATTTACCCACTTTATAAATGAAAGATAGAGAGATTATTTCACCATTAGCACTAATTATACCAAAGAGAAAAAAAAATCTCCAAATATTAAACAATCAAGAGATGGATGCAATTGGAAACAATGTCGGAAATGAGAATGTAGAAAATCAACCAAATTCTTCACCAGAGTACGATCAGGTAAAACGAGCAGTTGAGACATTGTCAAGCGCTAAGATTGAGAGACCGATTTCATTCTTGAATCAAGAGTTGGAGAGAAAAAGGAGTCAAGAGGAGTTTGATAATCAACTTATTGAGAAAAATGATGGCTTTCAGTTACATATAAGAAACAGTGACGCAAGAGGCGCAAGAAAAGAAAGAGAGAAAGACAAGCAAGTTTGGAGAATAGGAGGTGTTATTGGAACAAGAAGTGCAACTGAGAGTGATAGTGAAGAAGAGGAAAGAAGAGATAAGAATGGTATTAAAGATGAAGAAGATAGCAGTGAATCATCCATTGATCCCAAGGAGGCTGCAAGGGAAGTTATTGAGAGGCAGAAGCGTGTTGATATGATGTACATGTGCTATTTAGCGGAGAATAGGCTTCCAAGGATATTTTCTCATACCATATCAAAGGCTTGAACGTAGACTCCGACGGAGAGGAGATACCTGGTTTAGACAATGATGGAAATATTGTGATTGTTGACAGTGATCAGAGAAACATATAGGATGATAGTGAAGAATCTTATGATGACGATGAAGAGAGTGAGGATGAAGGTTATGGATTTACTGCTTCAAGCAACAGTGACAGTGGCTGTGACACATACTATGAGGAAGAGGATTATGAAAATGATCAATACTGAAAATGTGTGTGTGGGGGGTGGGGTGGGGTGGGGGTGGGGGGTGTTGATAGTGAAAATGGCATATGGTGGGTAGGATTTTTTTGGTTGTGCATATCCCAAACGTGTGAGTCATGACAAGCCATAATGCCTCTCAATAGGTGTTGCCTTCTTTGAATCTGCAAAAAATTAATTAAGATAATTAGAACAACACTTAAGGCCATACAAGTAGATAACCAACTAAAAAGCTTTTTAAAGGCAATGCCATGGAAATCTAAAAGATATGAGGTGTCTATATACGCAAAGAGAGTGGAAATAACGAAGAGTAATGATGACTTTTGAAAATTTGTGTCTGAAACTGAATTAGCGTGGTCTGCCAAGAGACGGGACGTTTAACCATGTGCCATAAATGGACATTTATGGTTAATTTTACCACTTTATAAAAGAAATATGGGGAGATTATTTCACCATTAACACTAATTATACCCAAAAAGGAAAAAAATTCTCAATAGATTAAACAATATAAATATGGCTGCAATTGGAAACAATGTCGGAAATGGGAATGCTGAAAATCAACTATATTCTTCACCAGAGTATGATAATGCAAAAAGAGCATTTGAGATACTGTCAAGCGTTGAGATTGAGAGGCTTATTTCGTTCCTGAATCAAGAGTCGGAGAGAAAAGAATTTAAGAGAAGTTTGATCGTCAACTTATTGAGAATAATGAGGAGTTTCATTTATGTATAAGAAACCGTGATACAAGAGGCACAAGAAAATAAATAGAGAGACAAGAAAGTTTGGAGAATAAGAGGTGTGTTATTAGAGTAGAACAAGAAGTGCAACTGAGAGTGATGGTGAAGAAAAGGAAATAAGAGATGATAATGGTATTGAATATGAAGAAGATAACAATTAATCGTCCACTGATCCAGAGAAGGCTGTAAGAGAAGATGCAAAGGATGTTGAGATGCATAACCGTGTTGAGGATATGATGTACCGGTGTTATTTTGCGGAGAAGAGTCTTCAGAGGATATTTTATCGTACCATGTCAGAGGTTTTGAACGGAGACTGTCGGAGAGGAGATACCTGGGTTAGACAATGATGGAAATCCTGTGATTGTTGAGAGGGATCAGATAAACATGGATGATGATGCTGGAGAGTCTTAAGATGATGATAAAGAGAGTGAGGATGAAGGTTATGGCTCTCCTGCTTTAAGCAACAATGACAGTGGCCTTGACTTCTACTATGAGGAAGAGGATTATGAAAGTGATTATGAAGACGATCAATGGTGATCATCAGAAGAGCATAAGAAGGATTTTGAGAAGATAATTTCTGAATATTAATTTCTTTAGAGTATCTTGAACTGCTTTCTGTGGCGTGGTATTTCAAAATAGTAATTTTGTAGTAGTTGGGAGCTTGGCGCAGTCCATAGGTGTGGATAACTCCGTTTCTGCACTCAGGATCGCATGTTCCAGAGGCATTTTTGGGGAGTCATTTTTGCATTCAGGATCGCATGTTCTAGAGGCATGAGACGTATTTGGTTTGAATGTGATTCCATGCATGTCATTGGTGCTTTATCTGATCATTCTTTGGTTCCATGGAATTTAGCTGTTCATTGGGAAAACTGTATGAAGTTTCTATCGACAATTCAGTTCAGGTACTCTCATATCTATAGAGAGGGTAATGTTGTAGCGGATTTACTGGCTAAGTGGGGAGCATCTACAGGCTCACAATGCTGGAATGAGTTACCGCATTTTATTCGATCAATTGTGGGTAGTGTGACAAATCAAGTCTGTCAGTTTATCGTTTTAGATAATTTTTATCATGTTCTTTTACTTTTGTTTTGTCTTCTCTTCTCCTGTCTTTGAGGTTTTAGCCTAGTCCCCTCATTTTTTTTTGTTTGCCTTTTGAATAAATGCTCCACGTGAGTTTTGCGGGGAAAATAATAATAATCTTGAACTGCTTTCTGAGAATTTCCAGAAGTTATTCTTATGCTTATAGTTGTTGGAACTGATGAAGATATTTGGTTTCTCATTATCCTTAGATTTTTGTGCAGAAATCATGTTAGTTGAAATTACTTTATGGACAAAGTTGTTGATATAGCAGGTTGGAATTGGTATGATGAAGCTGTTGGTGTTGTAGAAGATATTAACATGCAATTTTTGATAAACAATATGGCCTGTCGGAATGGTATTAAGCTTACCGGTAGTGGTTGTATTTTTCTGTTTTTGTTTAGTGGTAACAAGCTCAGAACTGTCTCGAATTCTTGATATAAATTTTTTAGTTTCGGGTTCGTAGCTGTCGGGGCTCTGGATGTAAAAAAGCTTTGTGCAATGGATTGTTTTCTGGTTTGTGAAATTATGTTTGATTTGAGAGTTATCTTGGTACTCAATCTAGAGAATGTTGCGGAAAAGGTTCCTGAAACAAAATTGAATTTTGATTTTAAGGTAATAAAAACTTGGATGAAAGGACTAGTGAAATTCGTTTGATTATTGCTGAATAAAGTTAATAGTCTGCTGATTAGAGTAGAGATGAGATGAATTTTGAAGTAGTTCATAGCCCGGAAAACATAAATTCAAAAATGAAGAATTGTGCTTACGTCATGATGACTTAACAGAGCATTTTTTTCCCACAATTTTAGTTGGGAATTTTGATAAAGTACTCCCGTTTTTTGATATCCAAAAAATAAATGTCCCCGTTTTTTTACAATTTGTTAAAGTGCCCTCACATTAGTTTTTCCGTCTAGTGTTAGTTAAGTCTAATTTACTTTACATATTTGCCCTTTATTTATTCCCACATTGATTTTATACATCATTTTTCAGGCTTTTCGAGTCCGGTTCAGGATCGTTACACCGCTTTCAGGTTCGTTACCTCATTCCCCAAAAAGGGTTCATCATCTCAAGTGTTTTGGGGTTTTTGGTTGGAAGAAATCGACCGTCTACGACATATTTTTAGGTTCGTCGAACCTGGTTCAGGATCGTGACAACGCTTTCAAGTTCGTCGAGCCCCGTTCAGGATCGTTACACCGTTTTCAGAATCGTCGGAACATTTACCCTCCCCTCCAAGGAAATGTAGTTTAGGGGTAAATAGGACTTTTCATCGGAAAGATAACTGCCACCTAGCACTTAACTGGATGAAATTTGCTTTTTGAATAAAACGGGGTACTTTAACAAATTTCAAAAAAAGGGGGACATTTATTTGGTGTAGTGTGAAAAGCAAGAATACTTTATCATAAAGCCCATTCTAGTTCTTACGATGTACATATCTTGCGCGAAAAATTAAATGTGTGATGAAAAATTAGAATTTGGGTGGGTATAAACCCATTCTAGCACACCCCTAATTCCGCTATTGTGGATCGTAGAATGCCATACATTCCCTTATCAGGTAGAAATCAATATGTCGTTGTTACTTCTGAAGTTTATCTGTGCTATGGAACATCAACAGAAGAAACTTAGTTTTCTTAGCCACTAGTATACTACACGTGCTATGCACGTGCTTCCGCTTGTATCCGCCTTACAGGTAAACGATTCTTATTGGGACCCCTCTATTCCTAGTCATTTTTACCGTTTTAGCCCCGTTTAATTTTCAAAGCATTTTCGATGAAGCTATAAATTTGGGGGAAAATTGGATTTTAATATTTTACAGCTTCATTTACTATTCATTCACTGTAGCAAGGGGAGTTTCTTTTATATATTATATAGTATAATATAATAATAGATGTCAACAATAAATAAACCCAATAATTTGGTTAAAAAGTAAAAAGGTCTAAAACAGGCTCCAACGTAAGAGACGAAATGAACCTTTTCTAGGTGCCGTGGATAAGAGGCTACTAACAGGAAAATTGGTCCCAAGTCCTGGGTAATTTCCTTCTCTCGACCGTCATTTCCAGTTTTAATGTCGTCTCTCCTTTACAAAAGAAAAAGAAAAAAGAAAAAAAAAGAAGCAAATCTGTGAGAAGAGACAACTGATTTAGCTTTCTTTTGGATTGTGAGATATATTTACGCCGCATGTGCCATGTGAATGAATAGGAATTGCTGATTATGGCTATCGGTATCAAAATAAACACATTAGAGCTTCTTCCGTATAGTGTATACAAATGGAGAGAAAGCATCACTCTTTTAAGATCAGAGGAAGTACTATATCCACAGATACTAAGGGCTCATTAATTCTAAGCATTTGAGCTCATTGAGAAATGGTATTCCTAGAAAATTAGTGTAATCATCGTGGTTTTGTAGTAAGGAACTGTCTGACTTGATATTGTTCACTATTAGTATTTCTTAAATCGGTGGTGCTATTCAGCTCCCTACTCTGCTCCCTCCAATCTAAACCCCACATCTGGAAAATGGTGAACCCTACATAAACCTAAATGTGATTTAAATTCTAAATGTGTGGTGTAGATTGGAGGGAGTAGAGTAGGGAGGTGGAGAATAGGGAGATGAATAGCATTTTCGTTCTTAAATATATAAAATGAAAAAGAACTTCTCCTGGAGTACCAAAAGAATATGCCATTATCCATGGACCAGTGTAGTACCTTAATTGCCCATGGCACTTTTCTCCGACTTTATGGGATGGTGAAAGATCATGAGATTATGGACCACGTCAAAATAAATAACCAAAAATTCTCATCACACCGAGATAAAAATCACACAAAAAAACCCGTCCCTCACAGGCCAACCCCTACACGTCTCCCGAGGGGAGGGGTCCACACAAAAAAATGTGAGAGGCGATATTTACCTGGTTTGTATTCTCGGTCTGTAGAGAACTACTGATAAATAAATGAGTAAACAAATCTTACTAATATAAAAGAAAAGGTTATTTTTGGCAGGAGACCCCTTTAACTATTAATTTGCCCTCATTTAAATTACCAAGCTCTATTATATCCTGACCAAATTTGGGTATATCCAGATTAATTGTGGTATACCTAATGAGACAAAATTTAGGTAATTTTGAAGTAAAACAGGATACCTCTTAACCATGTATTTTCTAAGTGGTTAAATTTCCCCTGTAATAATTAACACTAATTTAATTGATATGATTAGATTAGTTAGTTGATTTATATGAGTGGGTTTGAAAATAATTGAGTAAGAAAGAGAGTGAAGCAGTAGAAGAGAGTGAAGTTGATTTATATGAGTGGATTTGGAAATAATTGAGTAAGAAAGAGAGTGAAGCAGTAGAAGAAGAAGTTTTTTGGTGGGAAAGTTAGGATTTTATGACTTTTGTGAGATGAGTGACTCTAATCATGATTGTGAAACAGGGGAGTCTTCTAATTTTCCTCATATAGATGAATACTTATATGATGATCTACCAAATCATGATGTAATGGATTATATGCATGATCCTCACTTTTATTTTCCTCAAACTCAAGATGGATACGGAAGTGATGAATGTCTTAAGCCAAACTTAGAATCTAATGACCCGTAATAAGAAAAGAGAGTTGCAAATAATCAGGTACCCAACTTATGTGGTGAAGATTGTGATTTTTCCATGCAAATGATGAATTTTTTTTCCACTTTTACTGCAAGGTCGACCACGGTGGAACCATGCTGACTATAAGAGTCGACATATAGTCGGCATGGTTTTTATTACCAAATGTCACGACTTATTTTGAGAGGTATTTTAGTCGGCAAGGTCATAAATAAGAACCATGCCGACTAACCGTCTTTTGCAGCACATGAAACTGGATTGTGAAACATACTTAAGCCGTCATTGTTTTGAATATATCAACTCTTCCGACTATAATTTGGTCGTCATTGTTGTATTTTTAGACCCTACCGGATGTGTTTTGGTCGTTGTTGTTTAATATATAGACCTTGCCAATTATGATAATATATATCAACTAACTTGTGATGTTTTGTAGATTGTATTGGTAACGATGACGGATCAGCCTAAAGCTCACAGTGTTAGGGGTCCTGATATTTACGCATGATATGCACGTATGTGCTACATTTTATATCCATATTTATATTAGTTAGGACTCCATATTTCGAATAATAATACTATTTTAGTGTTTTTGTAGGAAGTACAAGAAAATTCAATCATCCAAACCAATAATATAGACTCTTGAAATGGCGTATAAATTGGCAATTGCAGCTCACGGCACCAGAGACGGACATCTTAATAGATTGTGGGCTGGCAAGTCGACTACATAAGCTCACGTCACCTGCCAGAGGCTAACGAATGGAGATGACGTGTCGAGCTCTTGATGTGAATGAAGACGAGAACTGAGCAGGGTGATGATTGGTGAATCAAAGACTAAAAAGGGAAAAGAAGATTTGGGTCATGTTGTAATGAGATAGGTGCTGGAAAATCAAATCCAAGACCTGACTTTGCTGCCGTCCAAACGACGAAGTTGGGATTAAATGGAGATCAAATTGTAGTATGAAGATTGGTTTCTGCATGTGGTCTGTTTCTATGGTTGAGCGAAATGGGTTTGCTGATGTTGGTTTATGTGAATCAATGAATTGATTCTGAGCTTGAGATGGATACTTGAAGGCTGGACCCTCGGTGATGTTATACAACAGCAACAACGATGGTATCTGTGGGGTTTGTTGGCAGTGGTGGTCATTCTCTGTCTATGCGACAGCAAATATGAGCTCATGAGACTTCAATGGAGGTGAACGTTGCAGAAGCGAGACAAGGAACTGCAGTTTTCCGTGGCCTGGATTTCTGGCAAGGAGCTGGTGGTGCGAGATTTGTTGGGACTTCGTACAATGGCAGCAACAATGAGAAGGAAGATGGATATGATGGGTGAAATGTGGGTGGTAGTGGTGATTTGGACAAGATGATGACACCGGTAGAGGACGATGGTGTTGGTTAAACTTCAACATAGAAGTCACTAACAAGCTGGTTAGGACAAGATTAGGAAATTGATGTAATTCTAAGGGAATTAGAAGTCATCTAGTTCTAAGAAAAGGAAAGACATGTAATAAGGTAATAGGACTAGGAAAAGGAATTCATAGTTCTATATATATATGATCACCAAAGTTGTGGTTAATCATATGAGCAAGATTAGAGCTTGTGTTTAGTTTTGAGAGATTTTCTAAACATCAATAAAGAGAGTTGTCTTTATATAAGCTAAGTTTCATCTTGCAGTTGCGATTAATTGGTATCCGAGCTTATTTCTGAGCCATGGAAAACAAAACCACCATTGTGGGTGCAAAACAGTTCACGCCACCATCAATACAAGTTCCAATCCTCAACGCCACAAACTACATAGTATAGGCCATGAGAATGAAGGTACTGATGAAAATCTACAAAGTTTGGGAAACAATTGATCCTGATACATTGGACCCAGACAAAAACAATGTTGCCATTGGATTACTCTTTCAAGCAATACCAGGATGTCTTGTTCTATAAGTTGGTGAACAGGAAACTTCAAAGAAAATTTGGGATGCAATAAAGGCACGTAATCTCGGAGCTGATCGAGTTAAAGAAGCCCGTCTGCAAACCTTAATGTCTGAATTTGAAAGAGTGAAGATGAAAGACACTGATACTATTGATAGCTTTGCAGGAAAGCTATCAGAGATAGCCTCAAAAGCTGCGTCACTTGGACAATCCATTGATGAAGATAAACTGGTAAAGAAGTTTCTCAATAGTTTACCATGATCCAAGTATATTCATATCATATCTTCTCTCGAACAAGTCTTAGATTTAAAGAAGACTAGCTATGAAGATATAATTGGAAGATTGAAAACATATGAAGAAAGAATCCTTGATGAAGAAAACAATGGAGAAACTCAAGGAAAACTCTTGTACACAAACTCTTACCAATAAAACTCTGCGACAAGAGGAAGAGGTCGTGGAAGAGGTGGTAGAGGAAACAGAGGCCGAGGAAGGGGAGGAAGGTTTAACTCACAAGATAGAACAACAAGTCAGAATGATCAAAACCAAGGGAAAGAAAAGAAGGATAGATCAAACATTATTTGTTACAGATGTGATAAACCAGGACACTTCTCCTCTGTATGCCCTGAAAGAATACAAAAGATGGAAGAAACAAACAAGAATGAAGCAAGGGAAGCAGATACAGCTCTTTTCATGCACGAAGTTGTCTTCTTAAACGAAGGGAAACTAATACCAAAGAACTACGAATCAAAGGATGGATAACAAGGAATCTGGTATTTAGATAATGGAGTCAGCAATCACATGACTGGTAAGAGACACTACTTTTCTGAACTCAATGAGAAAATCAAAGGACAAGTGAAGTTTTGGGATGGATCTTCTGTAGATATTGAAGGGAAATGATCAATTCTATTTCAGAGCAAGACCGTAGAACAGAAGCTTGTCACAAACATCTACTTCATCCCAAACTTACAAAGCAGCATTCTAAGTTTAGGACAAGCTACAGAAGTTGGATGTGATGTTAGAATGCGACAAGATTATCTAACAGTTCATGACCCAAGTGGAAGACTTTTAGTTAGAGTCTCACACTCACAGAATAGACTCTACAAGATAAGTCTCATGATTGGAAGGCCATTATGTCTGAATATGAGACTGGAAGATCAAACATGGAAGTGGCACGCAAGGTTATGACACATAAGTTTCAAAACCTTAAAGGAAATGTCTCAGAACAAGATGGTTCGAGGACTACCATAGATAAATGATGAAGAAAAAATATGTGAATCATGTTTAGTTGGGAAACAAACTCGTCAAGGTTTCCCAAAAGAAACAACATTCAGAGCCTCAAAGCCATTAGAGCTTCTTCATGCTGATTTATGTGGTCCTATTACACCACAAACCTTTGCAAATAACAAATACATATTTGTTATTATAGATGACTTCTCAAGATATATGTGGTCTATTCTTATGAAAGAAAAGAGTGAAGCATTTGACAGATTCAAAGCTTTCAGAAATCTGATAGAAAAAGAGTTAAAAGAGGAGGTCCAAATGCTTAGAACTGATAGAGGAGGAGAGTTCACTTCCTTAGAGTTCAAAAAGTTCTGTGAGTCAAATGGAATCAAAAGGAAACTCACAACACCATATACACCACAACAAAACGGAGTGGTTGAGAGGAGAAACAAGACTCTAATGGAGATGACAAGAAGTTCTTTAAAGGCTATGCAGGTACCTAATTATCTATGGGGAAAAGTTGTACGACACTCCACATACCTAATAAACAGGATACCTACGAAAGCTCTGAAAGACATGACTCCATATGAAAGTTTGCCAAAGAGAAAACCAAACATAGATCATTTAAGAGTGTTTGGTTGCAAAGCATACGCAAAAGTTGATTCTGCAACTCTTAAGAAACTGGATGATCGATCTCAGACTCTTGTGAATCTAGGAATTGAGCCTGGATCAAAATCTTACAGATTATTCAATCCAACAACGAAAAGAGTGATAGTGAGTCGAGATGTGGTATTCGATGAAAAAGCAAACTGGATCTGGAAAGAAACTAATGATGGACCAAGTAGGGATCCAGGAATGTTTCACATGAGATGGGTTCAAGTAATTGATAAAGGCGAAGGACCCATAATCATCAATACCAATGGAAACAATGATGTTAATCAAGAAGAAGAAGAGAATAATGAAAACACTGAGAATAACGAAGAAGTAGAAGAAGAAGAAGAAGAAGAAGAGATCGATGAAATAACTCAACCCATTCCACTGCGAAAATCAACAAGACAGATACAAAAGCCACAGTATCTGGAGGATTATGTTCTTCAAGCTGCAGAAGAATGTGAGATAATGCTACTTTCTGTTAATGATGAACCAAGGAATTTTCAGGAAGCAAAGGTCTCAACTAAATGGACACAAGCATGTAGAGAAGAAATTATTTCAATCAACAGAAACAAGACTTGGTTTCTAGTTGATAAGCCAGGTGGGGTAAAAGTGATTGGTCTTAAGTGGATCTTCAAAATAAAACGGAATGCTGATGGTACTGTCAACAAATATAAGGAAAGACTTGTAGCTAAGGGATACGTTCAAGAATCAGGCGTAGACTTTGATGAAGTTTTCGCACCAGTTGCTAGACTAGAGACAATTCGTCTCTTAATAGCAGAAGCAGCATCAAACTCATGGGAAATTCACCACTTAGACGTTAAGACAACATTCTTACATGGTGAATTGCGAGAAGATGTGTATGTTGAACAACCAGAAGGTTTTGAAGTAAAAGGACAAGAGCATAAGGTTTATAATTTATCAAAAGCTCTATATGGTCTAAGACAAGCTCCTCGAGCTTGGAATACAAAGTTAGATCAAATCTTAAGAGAAATCAGATTTGTTAAGTGCTCTAAAGAAACATCAGTATACAGAAGAGAAGAAAAGGGAACGCTTCTTGTGATTGCAGTCTATGTAGATGATCTATTTTTGACTGGCAACTCCCTTAAGGTGATCAATGAGTTCAAGAGATAAATGTCATCAAAGTTTGAGATGTCAGACCTCGGAAAATTCACTTATTACCTTGGCATAGAAGTCCATCAAGGAGTGGATGGGATTCAGATTAAACAAGAAGCTTATGCAAGGAGAATTCTGAAAGAAGCAGGACTTGAAACTTGTAATCCAAATAAGATACCAATGGAGTTTGGACTTAAAGTTTCAAAGGCACAAGAAGAAGCTGAGATTGATCCAACGAGTTACAGAAGAAATGTTGGATGCCTTAGATACTTGTTACACACAAGACCAGACTTGGCTTTCTCTGTGGGAGTAGCAAGCCGTTATATGCAGAGTCCACGCAAGTCTCATGGTGATGTAATAAAGCAGATATTGAGATATCTAAGAGGAACAATCAGCTATGGATTGAAGTATGGTCGAGGAGGATCAAAAGGCATTGTTGGGTATAGTGACAACAGTCATAATATTGACCAAGATGATGGAAAAAGTACAACTGGTCATATATTTTATCTAGGAGAAGCACCTATTACATGGTGTTCACAGAAGCAAGACACTGTAGCCCTCTCATCCTGTGAAGCTGAGTTTATGGCTGCAACAGAAGCAGCTAAACAATCAATATGGCTTCAAGAACTGTTGGGTGAAATCAAAGGAAGGAAACCTGAAAAAATTCTCATCAAGATTGATAATAAATCTGCAATTGCACTCACTAAAAATCCAGTGTTTCATGGGAAGACGAAACACATTCACAAAAGGTATCATTTCATACGAGAATGTATCGAGAAGGAGATCATCAACGTTGAACACATACCAGGAACTGAGAAGAAAGCAGATATATTGACAAAGGCATTAGCTCGGATCAAGTTTGAAGAAATGAGACAATTGATTGGAGTACAAGATATGTCACGGGTAAGGTTGAAGCTTAACGGGGAGAATGTTGGTTAAACTTCAACATAGAAGTCACTAACAAGCTGGTTAGGACAAGATTAGGAAATTGATGTAATCCTAAGGGAATTAGAAGTCATCTAGTTTTAAGAAAAGGAAAGACATGTAATAAGGTAATAGGACTAGGAAAAGGAATTCATAGTTCTATATATATATGATCACCAAAGTTGTGGTTAATCATATGAGAAAGATTAGAGCTTGTGTTTAGTTTTGAGAGATTTTCTAAACATCAATAAAGAGAGTTGTCTTTATATAAGCTAAGTTTCATCTTGCAGTTGCCATTAGATGGTGTGGACCGATTACGGCAGCGACAAGCCATGATAACCGGTGGCTTAACTTGGACTGAAATTTGGTCGAGAAGGAGGTTGACTGTGATGAGAATATTGGGTATAGATTGAATTGTGAATGAAGGGATAATTGCTGCTGCTGTTTAGGTTATGAGATGAACGGAAGTTGGTTGGTCAGACGATGGAGTGATGCCTAAACAGACGAAAATGAAATGAACGATTGGATGGTGTTTACATGGACTGTTGGTTTGTTGGCCGAGCTGATTGAATCGGTAGCAAAGGGCCGGACAGAGAAGCTGCTGGGGAAGGATATGAGCTAAAGTATACAGGTGAAGTGGTTGGACCTTGGAAGTTCGCAATTTCGAAGTGAGGTGACCGAGTTGGGCCTCTGACACAAGTCCACTAGGTCTTATTTTCTCGCAGCTAGCACCTATATGAGCAGAAACAAACAGAAAGTGAAAGGAGAAGGCCGGCTTGAGAGCCGTTCACACATAGCAGAAAAAAGGAAATTGTTATTTCGCTGTGGAGTTTTTGCGGCTAAAACTGAGCATAACAAAGAGAAGAGGAGACTGCGATTCCTTGGGTTTAATCTCTCTATCTTGTCTTAATTATTTTGATGGTTTTTGAAAAAATCATGTTTAGCTAAACTTTGTGATTAGGGTTTATGGTAGAAACCACTTTGAGCATAAAAACAATTTGATTTGAAATATTTATGTTTTGGAGGCTATTATGATTTGAATAAATTAACTCTTGATATTGTTTATTGATTTAATTGAAATATGAGTTGTTGCTTCACCGGTTTCATATAACCTTTGTGCCTAGTTGTTAGTTTTACAAATATGTTTGTCTTATTATTTGATGATCCATGCTTGGTTAATTACTTTGATGGGTTATGCTTAGAAAAGTCACATAGAATTTGTGAACATAAATTTAGTTTCGTATAATTTTCTCGTTGATGCAATTTGATGGTTCATGCTTGGATTTAGTCTTTTGATGTGCCATGCTTAGGGTATACCAGTGATATTTGCGGCTCTAAAACATATAATAGGTGATGCCGATAGAACAAACGATAAATAAATATTCATGAGTTATGTGTCATTTCAGTAATTGAATAGAATTTGTGGTGGAAACGATAAACTCTGGTCACCTACTTTTCTGTTGAATTAATTATTTTTTTTGATTCATTTTCTTTGTTTCTATAATTCCAAAAATCCAAAAACATCATCTCTGGTTAATTGATTGAGAATATTGATTACAGTATTTCCATCGCTCCTCGTGGGAACGACCCGTACTTGCTGTTGTCTACATTGTAGACGCCGCGCGATTGCGGTTATTACGTATAGGCATCTCCAGATCCTATCAATTTTTGGCTCCGCTGCCGGGGAGCGGTTGTGGAATATTGTAATTAGTCTTTTTGATTTGTAAATAGTTTGGTTTTTTTTTTAATCTTTTTATTTAATTGTTTTAGTTCCACTTGACTTGTTTTCTGTGTTAGAATTTTATTTCAGGAGCCTTTTTGAGGATGATGAATTCTTTGTACGAGACGTCATCTAAGATGACACTTGCAGAATTTAAGCGTAGAAATTTACGTTCTCAGGAGAGATCTTCTGATATGACGCTTGGGGAGTATATGCAGAGGCAACGGTATGGAGTTTTTTCTCCACATGTGGTAAGTGAAGAATCTCCTATAATGATATATGAGAAGTATTACAAACACAGACCGCTTAGTTTGGAACAAAGATTAAGAATTCTAGCATGCCAAGAGCTATATGCAGATGATGATTTAGAGGAACATGTTTATACAGAAGATACTATTGTTGAGTCTAACTACTTAGAGACAGTGGACATTCATAATGAGGTACCTTCTAGTCATTTGAATAGTGAGATTCCTATAAATCACTTAGTTGATGAGTCGATTGTTCATGATATTATTGCTCCATTGAGCCCTTGTTTTGCTGGCTCATCTTGTGATCTCCTAATTGCTGATATGAATGTTAAACTGGTTGATACCGGTACTGTTGATTTTGAACCAATCTCAGTTTGTTTAGCCCATTTTGCAGACTCTGAAGACCCCATGCTTATTGACATTGTCAATGCATTGCGGTCTCCAATAAATAATATAGGCAACTCAGCAAAGGAAACTATTTCCTCGGATTTAGAACCAGATTTAGAGTGTAAGAAATTTTTTGAATTCTCTGAACAATCTTTACTCATAATCAGTGATTCAGATTTACTTCAGATAAACACATATGATGAGGAAGGTTCAAATTGTGTTCCTAATAATACTGAATTCAGTTTTGGCTCTCTCAGTACTAATTATTATTGTTGCAGGGTCATCTTTTCGGCTAACCTGATTTGTTGGATTGATCCCCAACTTTTCAGACTTTATATTTATGCTTTGCAGCTTACTTTGGTGTATCGTCACCTTGTTTGAGAGAGCAGATACACAAAGATTATTCTTTATGGGTGTCAACCCATACGATTTCGCTTCATGGGAGTCAACCCATCAGATTTGTTTTCTTTCCTCTATCTTTTATATGTTTACTTGAATTTCCCATCTTAATTTTTACGTTGGATGACTCAATTACATTGAGGACAATGTAATGTTCAAGTGTGGGGGACTGGCATTTCGTTAAGTTTTTTTTTAAAATAAATAAATGATGATCAGTTGTTTAGCGGGTCTATTTTTGGTTTTCTAATCATCTTATGACCAGCTGTGGAGCGGGTCTCTAAAAAATTAAAAAAAAAATTTGAAAGACATGACCAGCTGTTTAGCGGGTCTACAATAAAAAAATATATGATCAGCTGTTTAGCGGGGCTTTCTGTCTAGCTGTTTAGCAGACATTTCTCGATCTTGTTGTTTAATAGATCGGTCTAGCTGTTTAGCAGACGTCACTCCATACCTAACTGTATAGCGGATATATTCTTTGTCTTGCTCGAGGACTAGCAAAATATAAGTGTAGGGGTGTTGATATGCACGTATGTACTACATTTTATACCCATATTTATATTAGTTAGGATTCGATATTTCGACTAATAATATTATTTTTGTGCTTTTGTAGAAAGTATAAGTGAATTCAATCATCCAAAACAATAGTATAAACTCTTAAAATGGCGTATAAATTGGCAATTGCAACTCACCGCACCAGAGACGGACATCTTAATAGATTGTGGGCTGGCAAGTCGACTACATAAGCTCACGTCACCTGCCAGAGGCTAACGAATGGGGATGACGTGTCGAGCTCTTGTTTCTTTACCAAACAGAAGAAAGAAAATATCATTTCGTATTCAAGTTGATGTGAATGAAGACGAGAACTGAGCAAGGTGATGATTGGTGAATCAAAGACTAAAAAGGGAAAAGAAGATTTGGGTCATGTTGGAATGAGATAGGTGCTGGAAAATCAAATCCAAGACCTGACTTTGCTGCCGTTCAAACGACGAAGTTGGGATTAAATGGAGATCAAATTGTAGTATGAAGATTGGTTTCTACATGTGCTCTGTTTCGATGGTTGAGGAAAATGGGTTTGCTGATGTTGGTTTATGTGAATCAATGAATTGATTCTGAGCTTGAGATGGATACTTGAAGGCTGGACCCTCGGTGATGTTATACAACAGCAACAACGATGGTATCTGTGGGGTTTGTTGGCAGTGGTGGTCATTCTCTGTCTATGCGACAGCAAATATGAGCTCATGAGACTTCAATGGAGGTGAACGTTGCAGAAGCGAGACAAGGAACTGCAGTTTTCCGTGGCCTGGATTTCTGTCAAGGAGCTGGTGGTGCGAGATTTGTTAGGACTTCATACAATGGAAGCAACAATGAGAAGGAAGATGGATATGATGGGTGAAATGTGGGTGGTATAGGTGATTTGTACAAGCTGCTGACACCGGTGGAGGAAGATGTTGTGGACCGATTACGGCAGCGACAAGCCATGATAACCGGTGGCTTAACTTGGACTGAAATCTGGTCGAGATGGAGGTTGACTGTGATGAGAATATTGGGTATAGATTGAATTGTGAATGAACGGACAATTGCTGCTGCTGTTTAGGTTATGAGATGAACGGAAGTTGGTTGGTCAGACGATGGAGTGATGCCTAAACAGACGGAAATGAAATGAACGATTGGCTGGTGTTTACATGGACTGTTGGTTTGTTGGCGAGCTGATTGAACCGGTAGCAAAAGGCCGGACAGAGAAGCTGCTGGGGAAGGATATGAACTAAAGTATACAGGTGAAGTGGCTGGACCTTGGAAGTTCGCGATTTCGAAGTGAGGTGACCGAGTTGGGCCTCTGGTACAAGTCCACTGGGTCTTATTTTCTCGCAGCTAGCACCTATATGAGCAGAAACTAGGGGTGTGTAACGGACGGACGGTTGCGGATTAGAGGTCACCCGTAACCGAACCGTCAAAGTTGCGGATTTGCAAAATTGAACCGTGACCGGCCCAATCACCCGCGGATTTAACCTTTGCGGATCCGCGGATTGTACGGGCCGGTTGCGGATTAACCGCGGATTTGACCTAGTTTTGATTGTACTTGTTGGGCCTAAATTCAGTTAGTGTCTTAACTTAGTTTTGATTGTTTTCAGTTAGTTAACTTAGTTTTGATTCTATTTGTTGGGCCTAAATTCAGTTAGTGTTTTAAGGACTTTACTTCTTTCTCTTTGGGCCTAATTTCATTTAGTTAACTAAGTGATCAAAGAACTTCACTTCTTTCTCTTTGGGCCTAGGTTCATACTCAGGTAAGAAAACTTTGCTTCTTTCTACGATTGCGGTAATCCGCGGTTTTCAAATGACAACCGCAACCGCATCCGCACCGCATGCGGATTTGAGAATCCCACCCGTATCCGGCCCATACGTCTTGCGGTTTGGGTGAAATCCGCAATTTTGCGGACGGATACGGGTTAAATCCGCGGTTCCGGTTTTTATGCTCACCCCTAGCAGAAACAAACAGAAAGTGAAAGGAGAAGGCCGGCTTGAGAGCCGTTCACACATAGCAGAAAAAAGGAGATTGTTATTTCGCTGTGGAGTTTTTGCGGCTAAAACTGAGCATAACAAAGAGAAGAGGAGACGGCGATTCCTTGGGTTTAATCTCTCTATCTTGTCTTAATTATTTTGATGGTTTTTGAAAAAACCATGTTTAGCTAAACTTTGTGATTAGAGTTTATGGTAGAAACCACTTTGAGCATAAGAACAATTTGATTTGAAATATTTATGTTTTGGAGGCTATTATGATTTGAATAAATTAACTCTTGATATTGTTTATTGATTTAATTGAAATATGAGTTGTTGCTTCACCGGTTTCATATGACCTTTGTACATAGTTGTTAGTTTTACAAATATGTTTGTCTTATTATTTGATGATCCATGCTTGGTTAATTACTTTGATGGGTTATGCTTAGAAAAGTCATATAGAATTTGTGAACCTAAATTTAGTTTCGTATAATTTTCTTGCTGATGCAATTTGATGGTTCATGCTTGGATTTAGTCTTTTGATGTGCCATGCTTAGGGTATACTAGTGATATTTGCGGCTCTAAAACATATAATGGGTGATGTCGATAGAACAAACGATAAATAAATATTCATGAGTTATGTATCATTTCAGTAATTGAATAGAAGTTGTGGTGGATACGATAAACCCTGGTTACCTACTTTTCTGTTGAATTAATTTTATTTGTTTGATTCATTTTCTTTGTTTCTATAATTCCAAAAATCCAAAAACATCATCTCTGGTTAATTGATTGAGAATATTGACTATAGTATTTCCATCGCTCCTCGTAGGAACAACCCGTACTTGCCGTTGTTTACATTGTAGACGCCGTGCGATTGCGGTTATTACATATAGGCATCTCCGGATCCTATCGCTGCACATTATGCTAATGATTTGGAATGGTTAGAGAAAGACGAAGCAATCAATTGGGTTGTTGAGAAATCAAAAGATAAGATGTGTGTTCTAGTGAAAAACACCCGACAAAAAGATTCGCGGTTTGAAATGGTGTGCGAGTGTAGTGGGTCGGACGTAAGTCACAAGAGAAAGGGTTATTTGTATGATAAGAAGACGACTAGGGTGTACAAGACGAAGTCAAAAAAGTGTGGATGCCCATTCAAGATTATTTTTTGGAGGAACAAACACACCAATAACATGTGGAGAATGAATACAATTGATGTTGGCTGGCATAACCACAAAGATCCGCAAAGTCTTGTTGGACACCCCCAAGTTGCCAAGTTGAAACCGCACAAGTTCGAATAAGTAAGAACAAGTTGGGGAATTAAACCAAGTAAGCTTCTTAGTAAGTTCAAGAGGGATGACCCGCATAACCTTTCTTCATTGTCTACAATTTATGCGGCCAAAGAAATTATTAAAAGAATTGAATGTGATGGAAGAAAGGTAATGGAAGAATCACAATAGTTGGCCAACAAATACAACTACACGGTGAGACACCATGAGTCGTTGGAGGGGATGGTGGATCGTATTTTTCTTGCGCATCCCCATATGATTCAATTGGCCCGGTGCTTTTACCAAGTTTTTTTCATGGATTGTACTTATAAGACGAATAAGTACAACATGCCTTTGTTGAACATTGTAGGACAAACCTCGGACAAGCAATCATTCACGGTGGCATGGTGTTTTATGGATCGTGAGAAGGATGAGAGCTATATTTGGGCATTGGAAACTTTGAAGATTCTTTACCACGAAGATGAAACTCTCGGGATTGTAGTGACCGACAATGAGCAAGCAATAATGAACGTCGTGAGGATAGTTTTTCCCAAGGCATAAATTTTCTTTGCACGTGGCACATACAATGCAATCTTAGAAAGAATTGTAGGAATCATATTCAAAAGACAAAGGCAAAGAAAGTTAGTAAACGTGAAAAAGAGGAAGATGAACGTCTTAGTAAACTAACTAAATAGGAGAGAGAGGAAGAGAAAAATAAAGAATACGAAGAATGGAAAGAAGGTGAGATTAAATTTGGGTTAATCATGAAAGCGTGGGATAAGTTGGTTCGGTCGATGAGTGTGGCAAGATATGAGATAAACTTGAAGGAGTTCGAGGATGATTGGGGAACTAATTACCCCAAAGTAGTGGAATACTGCAAGAGACAATGGTTGAGGTCACACAAAGAGAGGTTTGTGTATGCTTTTACTTACATCTATAAACATTTCAAACTTGAGTCCACAAGTATGGTAGAGCAAGCTCATGGGATACTAAACGGTATACTTTTCACGAGTCAAAATGGGATTGTGACGGTGCAACATGCTATCCATGAGTACACTAATAATGATATCAACAAGATAAGAAAGCAATTCGAAGAAAGTATATGTACAAGAAGTTGAAGGAGTTTAAGGAGGATGATTGGTTGCTTGTTGGTATATATTCCAACGTATCGTATTGGGCAATACATTTTATGATGAAACATCTCAAGTTGTATCAAAAGTATGACGACCCGAGCACTCTTTGTAAGTGTAGGATAATGAAGTCTATCGGACTTCCATGTCGTCATATGCTTGGTAGGTATAAAACTCCGTTTCCGATTGAAGATATTGATCCTTATTGGAAGAAACTATCTTTCATCCCGGCTCCAAAAGAAGTTCCCGGTGAAGATTTTGGCGACATGGAACTTGGGATAATAATCCTCGACAAGTACTCTACAATTAATAGGTTGGACAAACAAACTATGAAGCACAAGTCGATGCCGATTTTTTACCCTTTTATGGAAGAACTTCAAGAACCCTTGAAATAAGATCCACCGGGTAGACCAACTACCACAAAGAAAAGGGCAGAAGAGAGGGAACAGATTAAAGAGTATTTGAGTACAACATGTGATCCATCCAGACATGATTATACCGAGGTGGAATACAAAGAGGAGCCGTCTGAAAAGAAAAGAGGTTGTCCGGGGAAAGAAACAACTACACCAACGGTTTCAAACTTGAATCCAAATAGCACTCCACCTCTTGAGAGTCAAGCAAGTGTGGAAGTTGTTGTAAATAAAAGGGGTCGGACGAGGAAGGATACAAATACACCAATAGAAAAACTCATGAAGCCAAAGCTTACACCTTTTGAGAGTCAAGCAAGTCAAGGAGATGTTGTGAAGAAAAGAGGTCGTCCGACGAAGGTAGTAAAACCAGTATTGGAAGAATATCACGTACAACTCCCTCAAATTATTCGAGAGTTCGTTATTGGTACCGGCGACATCCCAAATGATGGAAATTGTGGGTTTCATGTTGTCTCCCAACAATTGGGACACCTAGGTGGAGAGGTTGAGGAGAATCAGGTGGAGTGGTTGAGGAGAATCTCACCCAGTGTCAATACATAAGAAAGAAGATGGCTGCCCGACTAGAAAAAATAAGAAGTTTTATATCCCAATGATGCTAGAAGGTTCGATGGAGGACAAATAAGCGACTCTTAAGGAATTGCTTACTAGTGTTAAACGCCCGGAGGGAAATGCACCAATTAAATGGGAGCTTTGGATGAGAATTCCGGAGTGTGGTCATCTATTGGCGGATATGTGGTCATGCGTAGTACAGTTTTTTAGTAACGGATGTTGTATAGCATTTGCACCGAAAAATGCGATTTGTGTGGAGCAGCTCAAGTATAGAAGAATTGTTATGGTTTTGGTGGATAACAATCATTTTATTGGTCTACAACTGAACAAGGAATGTTCGTTACCTCCTTTTTGTAGGTTTAGTTTTGGGAAAAGTTCATAAACAACAAGAGCAAGGAATGGGTGAAACTTTATGAGGACAACATGAACTTTTGGAATGCTTTAGATGAGTCTAGCAAAGGTCCCATAGATTTGACTCAAGGAAGTTTAATAGATTTGAATGAACTCCCTCCAATGGATTTGAGCGATGGGTGATTGCGCTTAGGAAATAAGGAATATTTTTGTAATCGCATTCTTGTTTTGTGTAATGTACTTTGGAATACTACAAATGAATGAAATGGATATGTTTTTTTTAGAATTTACTCCTTCCAATTTATATGCGTCGCATTATTTTGTATTTCCTAACCAGCCGACTTAAGTGTTTTACTGTACCATCGGTATTGTAATTAACATACGACCTTGCCGACTATACATTATGCCACAATTAGTTTGAATTTTTCCCAGGATCGGTAGGTTATAATTTTTTCAGGTTGCCGAAAAAAGAAAGCCTGGGACTGTCGGCATGGTCGTGGTCCTCATACAATGACGACTAACAACTAGTCGACAATGTTGAAGAAAAAAACCTTGTCGACTAAAAGCGGCAAAAATGGTATTGTTCCTGGATGTTCTGAACACAATAGTTGTCATTGTATTATGATAATCTCAATACCGACTATACCATCATCGGCACAATTAGAATTTTGAACAATGCCGACTAAGAAGTTCATAAGTAACTTATAGATCAACCTTGACGACTATAAAGAAGTCGTAATTTTATATAAATTAAAACATGCCGACTGCAGCATTTTTAGTACACTGAGATGCACTCAACACTTAATTAGAGCATACAAACCTTAAAAACTTAACCCTAACACATTTGGGACATAGATAGGAGAGGTAAGTAGCTTCATCTTACCGTCGCAACATGGATCTGTCCAATAGAAAAACCCACAACATGTGCATTTTGAAGCATACGGTTGATATAATCTCCTACTGTAGATTTTATAAGAAATAAGAACCCCTTATAACCATCAATGGTGCATTTTCTACCTTCAAACGGACAATCATTTGTAGAATGACCACTTAGTGTACAAAGACTACAAATAATTGGTTGTGTTTCACTTGAACCTTCCATTCTTTATGCATGGTTGAAGATGAAGTTGAAAGTGCTTTTATATTAACAACATACTTAATGTCTTGATTTTGAAAATTCTAGCCGTTGAGCATTCAATGGGTTGTACTTTGTACTTAAAGTAATATTTTTATATTACTAACATTAACATGTTATAGTAAGTACACAATGTCGAGCATTTCAAATAATGCCGACTACATATCCCTGATATTGTAAAAGAGAGACTGGGACAGTCGGCAAGGTCGAGCATTTCAAACCATGCTGACTTACTACAACTCTAGTATTGTTTAAACCTGCAAAAAAAAGACTAAGTTTCTAAAGCAAGTGAAACTGAAAATTAACATAAGTTTAAGAGTTAATGACAAGTCTAAAACCACAATCTAAGAGTTCAAAACATAATAACTCAAACATATCAAACAAAGTTTCATGGATCCTTCTCATTATTGTTATCTTCCTCAACATCACTAGCTTTTTCACCAGCATCAGCCTTTTCTTTTACCTTTATTGGACCTATGTAGTCACCATCCTCATTGTAATAGGGGTTCACTCCAGAAAAGTCAGATTCCTTGAAAAGAATTCTTGGATCAAGCTCTTCTTCTTCCTCTGATGATGTGCATTCAATATAGTTGAGGGGATTGATAGGACTATTCATATCCCTTAGAAATTCTTGAGGATTATTCTTAGCTATCAGAAGTAAGTCTTTCATAGGGTCCTTCTCTCCAGTTTCATGACAAGGATCTTCTATAGAATGATAAACCTTGTAAATCCAGGATAATAACTCTGCTGCATTGGTAGGAAAAGGGATATCCTCTATGTTATCCTCTTGGAACCTAAACAATATACAAAAACAAGTTATGTGTTAATAAAAGAGTTTCTGGTCACCTATTAATCGGCATGGTCGATTATCTAGAAAAGGACGACTAATACTTAGTCGACATTGTTTTATTCATCTATAATGCTGACTAATATAAAGTCGGCAGGGTTCTATTCATATAAAATACCGACTAATAAAAAAAATGAACTCAGGAAAATCAAGTTTCTGTGATATGAAGTCGACCTTACAAGTTTAAGAATATGACGACTAAAGAAAATCATTCCCAGTATGAAAAGTCGGCAAGGTTGGTTATTGATTACCCTGTCGGCCCTGGTTAAAGTTTCACAGTCGTCATCACAATTATGAAAAGTCGGCATGTTATTTATGTTACGACCTTGCCTACTACCACTAACATCCTAAAGCCGACATCTAAATTCTTAAAAAACCCTGTTGACTTTTAGACCCAGAAATCATAATTTTCGATTTTTAACCTAGTATAAAATCAAAACACACAACACAAGAACGATTTTGAGTTTAGACATCACATACAATCTTCTTTTCACCGGTAGTGTGTTCTTTTCAACATGATTAGGGATTGGATATTTGAGTTCATGGATTTCACTAGTTCCAACTTTTCCCTTATCTTTTCCCTCTAATTTGGATCTTTGATATCACCTGTTGAATCTATATTGCTACTTGATCATGTAGAATCAACCATTTTTGTAAAAAATCAAAGTTGAAGTTTTGCGGTTGATGGAAGAAGATGAAGGGGAAGAGCATATATGATTAGAGAAGATTAACAGTTTTTTAGTTTTTAATTTTTAATTTTATGGTTTAGTTTTTAAGTTTAATTAGTTTAAGGGTATCAAAATAAAATCACCAATTTTAACCACCCCTTAGTAAGGGCACTAGGTCCATTTAAATTTGGTATACCCCAATTAATTTGGGTATACCCCAGTCTGGCCAGGTATTATATCATGTAATTTCAATAAAAATAAAAAGTACAAACATATATTAGATTACATCGGATTAAAAAAGTCATTAGAAACGTACATATTTACAAAAATTCCATTGTATTAAAAATAGATCAATTTTTTTTAAAACTTATAAAATTTATATATTTGAAATGCCCTTTGAATTAACGAGTACAAATAAGAATAGTAAAAAAATTAATGCAAAAAATTTCATTGCTTTTAAATTTAATATTGCTAAATGAGTCAAATGTGCATCACACATGTGCTTTCACTAGTAAATAATAATAAAAAGAGGATATTATTACTGCAGTTTAGATTATTTTTTTACCCTTCAATTATATAATAAAAGGGGACACCAAATTTCTGCAGGGATATCATTTCAATCAATCCTAACCATCAGGTTTTTGGATTGGCATCCTCCTCAGAGATTTGGTATCTCTCCCTCTATAATGCGCGAAAGTTTTAGTATGTTTTCGCCATATCATTTGTTTGTTATTCTTTTAGACCTTACATCCACAGCTGAAGTCTAGTTATTTTTTCATATCCATTACAAGATCTTCCTGTTAAAAAGTTAAGGTTATAGAATAATAGGTAAATGATTATTCAAAGTCTAAATAAACTCTCATATTCATAATTCAACAGATTTCACAGGATCTAAATGTATTATTTTTTTGGTTGCACCGAGCAGTAGTGTATTACTGTTTAGGCATCACGCATGGTTCTCCATTTCTCCTCACGTATCAAGGCAGGGCTGTCTTACAGTATAGGCGAGCTAGGCCTGGAGCACCAAATTGTTGGGGCCAATTATTTTTTTTATTATTTTATTAGTAACAGTTAATTTGTAACACCCACAAGAGTTACGAAAGTAACTTGTTATTTATATTAAAGATAACTGTAACAATTATTATGTTACTAAGTATTTTGATACAAGTATGAGTGTCACTAGATGTTTACTTATCGAAGGTAATATAACCAATATTGGGGTATTATATGTCAAATTACAAATCTAGAACAACAACATAAGAAAAAGAAAAAATGGACGGTTTTCAACCGCATAACCGATTCCAAACTATCATATTAAATGTATAAAATCTCCTCCCCTGAACTAAAGTTCGGGATCATAAAAACTCCCATATTTAAGATCGTCTAGAGCACCTCAAAACCGTAAGGCAATCCTGTATCTAGGAATTTCATATCTCATATATATTACATGGTGTGCCTTTGATTTGCTTTGCGCTCTGTACATATACTAGGTTCTAACGAATGTCTTCTGATCTTTGACGACGAGCTTTATTCTTTCCATGTGTGCGAAAATATCCGGTAACGACATGCATGTGCCCTGTGTATTATTTATATTTGCAATTGTCTTTGGATAAATTTTATTTTAGATGGAAAATTTTCAAGGGATTAATTTGCATATTGTTAATACCGGAATTCTCGTTAGGTCCTACCCGTCCTAGTGCACCAAGATGACCTCACTTTTCTTAGAATAGTATGATAGAGAGTTCCCTTTCCATTGTACCTTGTTCTTTCTTATATAGACTTTCCAAAAGCCTCTTCTTTTTATGACATCTTGCCATGTGTCTTAAACCTCCTTAATTACTATTAGCGCCATTCCTTCTCTAATATGACCTTCTTCTTTCTTGTTAATCCCTTTATTGTCCCTTCTATCTTATGGATACTTCCTTGGTGGACTTGGGCCTCAGTCCCCATGTTTTGTGTGATCTTTCCCTTCTTTGGGGAACCCCAGCCTAGTTAAGGGAAATTATTTTTCATGTATCAACATTAGTCCCCTGACTATGAGGTTAATCGTAAGATAACCTTATACTCATTATCTGGACATCTTCCCTCTTGGCGTTCGTGGGCGACGTTTAAACTCCTCCTAGCACGATCTCTTCAGTTCCTTATTAATTATCGTGTCCGTTTGTGCAACTGTCGCCTTTATGCCTTCAGATTCCCTATATATATGAGCCCTCCAATTTACTTGTTTCTTTCACTTCTTTTACCATTCACCTTCTCACATATCATACCCATACACGCGCCATGTCTAGTAGTTCTTCTAATGTTAGCTCCTCCGACGAGTCCGACGAATCAGAGGAAGTAAAGAGCGAGGGATCGGAAGAGAGCGATTACTCAGGAGAGCAGGAGGTTCATTTACCTCCCCCTGCTGATGGAAAATCCTATACACTCGTGGAGTTCACCGGAACCCCTATATTAAAGCGCGCGCTGAAACTGAAATAGTTCCGCAGGGACAGACACGTGATGCCTCTAGATGATAATCTCATTCCTCATCTTTTGAATCCCCCGGTGCTGCCTTACCTAACCACCCCTGGGTGGATTATGTGCTCAGAGCCGGCGGATATGGTTACTTTTCCGTTTAAAAGGGTACCCCGCATGACTATCCATCGTGGTGATTATGAGCTCCCAGAGATTGACACCCGATCTACATCGAAAACTCCCACGATATGGCCACATTGGGTAGCTTATATTCGTGATAATCCTGACCACGCGGCCATACTTCGCATGGATGGGATTAATTAGTCTATAGATTCTTCTCTTCAACGAGAAGTAGAAAGATGCAAACGCGATATGATGCGACTTTTCTGCCGCTGGGTATCTCCCGTTCATACCCTCCTTATAGCATGGGGAGAAGCCACTGTCATTTTAGAGGATGTCGTCGCACTCACTGGCTTACCTCTTCATGGGACCCATTCTTATGACGAGGCAGCCGTCTATGAAGCGCTTACCCCAGCTCACCGGGTTCTATGGGGTTATTTACTAGACTTCAAGGATGCTTCCCGGGTTGAAATGGTAAGAAAGGACAAGGCATCGACCCAAAAAGGCGAAACAAAGAAAGTCGTCGTCACGGAGGGAAAAACTGTGGGCGCGAGCAAAGTGGGGACCTCGGCTGTTGTCAAAGAGAAAGCCACGCTTGTTGAAAGTAAGAACGCTCCGATCCCTCACTCGGGGGAGCGTCTACTTAGTAGCTCATTCCGTGCATACGAATCAATTCACGGTCCTAACGCTTTGGCCGTTGCACCTGACTCTGAATGGGTTGCCAAGGATAGCAAGCGCGCATTTTTTCCTCTTTGGACCCGATTTTGGGCCCCGCGATTGGTAGAGGGAAAGGTGCTTCCCCCGGAGCGTAAGGAGCCTAATCCACAAGCTGAGTTGGATGCTTTTATTCTTCTTTGGCTCTGTCACGACGTATTCGAGTACAGTCCTCAGGACACGATAAAGAATGAGTTGGTTCTAATGGAGGTGTTATTGTCCCGCGGGGTTTCCTTTCCTCTCGCTCCTATGTTTTTGGACGGCCTATACCGGCACTTGGATTTGTTTTGCCAGGATCTTCAATCGGTGGGGTCGTCCCACAAGGTCGAGACCTATATTTCTGCCTCCTTCATGCTTGCATGGTTTTGGGAACACATTACTCCATATTCACCTGATCCCCATGAGTTGGAAATTCGCCGCGAAGAGGATGTCGACCAAGACGATGGCTCGGTGAAAAAGGTTCCAGTTGATTACAGTTATCCCCGCATGGCACTCTGGCGCAAGAAGGGGAAAGTATCGAAGGGCGATATAGCGCGGTTATTAGACACGACTAAAGATTTTGATCCATTCCCCTATCATGACGGTCGATCCGGTCCGTCCCACCACGACTTTACTGCACCTTTTGACATGGATTTGGATTCGACGCAGTTATTATTGTAATCAGACTTTGACTCGGTGATGACGGTGTTACATGGCTATCTTCCTGGTTTTCATGCTGGTAAGTTTATAGACGTGTCTTACAACCCCGACCATGTGGATCGTCAAGTCGGATTTGACCAAGGAGTCCCTCTTAGATTCCCCCCTCCGGAGAACACAAACACCTCGAACATCATTGCTAGTTTCAACCGCTATGTCTTCAAATGACCGGTGCTCTTGGCCATCGGGGGATTAATTTCTCGTTCAAGAATCCTCTTCCGGATCGACCCTCGGCAGTTACCGAAGGTGCCCATAATTATCAACTTTTAATGCGATGTTGCGCTTTGAATTTCCCTCTGCTGGATCGAATTCCCCCTAAAGACTTGTCTTACCAAGACCTTAAAGCAATCCACGCGTCGGGGAGGATTAAACTTATTGATGCCATAGAAATGGCACATCATCTTCCTTCCGACACCAAGGGCCGCCCTTTGGAGCTTATCTTGACTTCTTGGGACCCCCTGAAGGTTGTGATCCCATTCAGCCGAAAAAAGATACGAAGTTTTTCAATCGCAAACCCCCTCGTTTGAACGTATCCAAGCCGTCTCTGAGTTCTTTGGCAGCTCAGGTATTACTAATCGTTTATTTTTCTTAGTATCTGGTCCCTTAATCTCCCTCTCTTTCTTTTGAAACCAATCTGGACACTGAAAGGCGACTGGATCAATTGTGTTCTAAGGATGCTCCTCTTTCCAGTTACATGGGATGGAAACCCCCGTCATACTGTATAGAGGAATATTTAAACATACCTGAGAGTGACTGGTCCGAGAAGAGCCTTGCTAAAAAAGCTAGGCATGAAGCAGCCAAATTTTTAGATCCTCCTTTGCGCCCTTGTTCCTCCGCTAACGTGTTTCCCTTGCAATTTGGACAGTCTCGTCAAAGGGGGGTATCTCAATCTTTTCAAGGTTCCGTCAAGGATCCCAATCCCTTTTTTGCTGATGAGCTGAACAATCTCGGAATTAGTTTGTCTGAGGGTGGCGGATGGGTCTCGCCGCGTCTTAATGTGTTATCCGTCCACCCTTCTCGGGCTCAGACTGTTCGTGCTAGGGGTGAGGTTCCTGTATCTCCCAATGTTGTCCTGGAATCGATGAGCCCATCTGGGTCCAATCGGTTTGTGTTTGGTGGGTCCTCATCCGACGTGGTAGTCCCCACAGGTGGTTTTCAAGGTGACTAATATTATGTCTGAAGTCATCAATGTCTCTCTCTCTCCTTTTTTTTTATATAAATCTGCACATTTGTTTGCCATGTTACTCACTTTTGAATTTCCAGGTGCTGCTAGTGATCCAGAATCGTCTTCTGGTTCCTCTATATCCCGCGACAAGGGTATTGACCCTCTTCCACATCAAGCCGTGTCCGAGGTTGGTATAGAAACCTAATATGTACATGTTTGTATCTTGTCATTTCTTGAAACCCGTGTCATTGACTGAAGCTTGATTTTTCTATTAGATCATGGGTAGTAATCGTAAGGGAGGGAGCAAACCCGAGACCCCTGGTGTGGACACCGGAAAGCGCATAGGTGTCAGTGGTAATAGTGGTTTTAAGCGCGTTCGTAAGTACCACAGTGGATCTCAGACGGGCGTGCCTCTTGATACCCAAACAGAAATTCCCCTCGTGGCATCAGGCGCGCAACTCCAACTCACACCTTGGATAACTGAACTCGAGGAGGAACTAAAGAAATGTTCTGCGACAACTGCGCAAAAGAAATATGTAGTGAACCAATTGCTTGCCGAGGTAGGAGTTCCGAGTGATGAAATGACCCGGGCGGAGGCCGCAGAGAAGAATGTTGGGGATGGCCTTGAGCAGAAGCGGTAAGAACTGTCTTCTCTTCGATCCATTTGATGTGTTTTCACCTTGTGCTTGCTTTATTTTCTTCATGAACAATTTTCATTCTTCTTTTCTACCCCCCTGTGGAGTTGGATTAATGTTTAAAGTTTTATCGTTGTTTAAATTTATGCATGTTTTCTATTCTCGTTTTGTTGTTTGTTGCTGTAAGGACTTGCTTCGAAGTACTATGCTTGCGCGTTGGTGCCTAGGATTATGCTCAGCGTATGATAAACGCTCCTATTCCTCCCTTTGTTTTTTCTCAATCGGGCATCGGGATGGCGGGATGTATGTTGAACGCGCATATCCCCCCCTTAATTTTTCTCAATGGGAATCGGGAGAGAGGGATATATGTTAAACACGCCCACCCCCCTTAGTTTTTTTCAATGGGAATCAGGAGAGCGGGGTATATGTTAAACGCGCCTACTCCTCCCTTGTTTTTCTCAAGGGGAATTGGGAGAGCGAGGTATATGTTAAACGCGCCTACTTCCCCCTTAGTTTTTCTCAATGGGAATCGGGAGGGCGGGTATATGTTAAACGCGCCTACTCCCCTTTTAGTTTTTCTCAATGGGAATCGGGAAAGCGGGGTATATGTTAAACGCGCCTACTCCCCTCTTGTTTTTCTTGATGGGAATCGGGAGGGCGAGATGTATATGTTAAACGCGCCTACTCCCCCCTTAGTTTTTCTCGATGGGAACCGGGATGGCGAGATGTATGTGTTAACCGATCGGGCGCTATTAGCGTTCCCGCAGTTGTTGTGAATTGTTAGATGATCGGGCGCCATTGGAATTCCCGCAACCTTTACTAAATTTGTCAGCCGACCGGGTGCCCTTGGTGTCCCCGCAGCCTTTTGTCAGTCGATCGGGCGCCATTGGTGTTCCCGCAACCTTTCGTCAGTCGATCGGGCGCCATTGACGTTCCGTAACCTTTTGTCGGTCGATCGGGCGCCATTGGCGTTCCACAATCTTTTGTCAGTCGATCAATCACCATTGGCGTTCCCGCATCCTTTTGTCAGTCGATCGGGCGGCATTGGCGTTCCCGCAACCTTTCGTCATTCGATCGGGCACCATTGGCACTCCGAAACCTTTTGTCAGTCGATCGGGTGCCATTGGCGTTCCCGCAACCTTTTGTAAGTCGATCGGGCGCCACTGGCATTCCGCAACCTTTTGTCAGTTGATAGGGCGCCATTGGCGTTCCTGCAACCTTTTTTCAGTCGATCGGGCGCCATTGGCATTCCCGCAACCTTTTGTCAGTCGATCGGGCGCCATTGGCATTCTCGCGACCTTTTGAGAGTTTTTTTTTTTTTTTTTTAAAAAAAGAACCTTCCTCCTTATCGAAAAGCACAATTTACAAGTTTGAATCGGAGCTTAAAATTGTATCATTAAACCTGCTTTGCTTGCTCTTTTTTTTTAATGACGCAGAAAGGGGTCGCTTTCGATCATCTGCCTCGTTGGTTCAAACCCCCGGATTAGCATTTTCGTTCGAATATACTCCTTATTGCGAGACACTTTACGGTTGGGTACCCCATCCTCCTGTGATAGTATCTTGCAACATCTTTATTCATTTTGTTGATATCTACCACTGTTGGGGGTAGTTGGACCTCGCCCCTGGCGACCCATTGATTCAGGAGCCAAAATTTTTGTTCCCTCCCATATGGTAACGAAGGAGGAGGGGGTCTTGAATCTTTTCTGTTCCATATGCTTCTTTTTTTAGGGAGGATCACTCATTTGTTGTCTGTTTCCACTTTCATTGATGTTAGGCCTCGGGTTATAGGGGATTGCAGACGTGGTACTTACCGTGTAGTGCCAGTTGTGATTTGCGGGAAACTCTTATGTGCAGCCAGAAATTCTTTCGGCTGCTTCTTCCAGTTCAACAAAAGTCTGGAATCTGAAATTGATCAAACTTCCTTTAAAGGATTGCACCATTCCTCGTACGTATATTTCTACGAGATCTTCTTTGCTGACATCCTCATGGCAATCCAATGCCAACCTTAAGAACCTCATGATATATTTTTCTACTTCCTCGCCCATCCTCTGACAATTTTTACTTAAGTCTATTAATGTAATCTTCCTCTTAGCGGAGTAGAACTTTCCTAGGAACAGTGAGATCATGGTCATCCAAGAGTCTACGCTTTCTTCCTTCAAGTTATCATACCTAGTAAATACCGTTCCTGTCAAAGACTTGGGGAACTCCCTTAGACATAGCTTTTCGTCAGAGGCCCTGTCGTTCATAACTGAAAGGAATCGGCTAAGGTGCTCCCGCGCGTTTCCTTCTCCATCGTAATTTTTGAATTTAGGAGGGACATAATCTTCAGGATATTGATACTCTCGGATGTTTACTGGGTACGGGCTGTTTGTTTGACGGTGATCATCTTGTTTCGTGATGTGGTAATTTTTCTTCAAGTATCTTACCATCTCCTCCCGTGTAGTTGCTGTCGTCTTGGTGTTATGGTGTCTTTCTGTATCCACTGCTTTTCCAGAGGTGTTTTGTCCTGCTATTACAGATTGTGCTATCCATTCTTCTAATGTTCGTATCTTTGTGATCGCTCTTCTAATTCTCTCCACATATCTTTCATGTCAGGGGCCGCGAATTTCGATTGCTGAGTTGTTTGTATGCTCTCCCCGCGTGTGATGCCTATTTCCCTATTTTGAGGGACGCTTCATAGTTGTCCATCGAGTGGAACATCATCTTCACCATCCCCATCCTATATTGTTACTTCATCCAAGTTGATGGGACGGCTGGTTGGTTGGTTTCCTGTCGCGTTTGGGATGGTATCACTCGGCTGCATCATGATAAACTAGGACGAGCCTCCGGGTGTGGTCGCCAAATGTTAATACCGGAATTCTCGTTAGGTCCTACCCGTCCCAGTGCACTAAGATGACCTCACTTTTCTTAGAATAGTATGAGAGAGAGTTCCATTTCCATTGTACCTTGTCCTTTCTTATATAGACTTTCCAAAAACCCCTTATTTTTATGAAAGCTTTCCATGTGTCCTAAACCTCCTTAATTACTATTAATGTCATTCGTTCTCTAATATGACCTTCTTCTTTCTTGTTAATCCCTTTATTGTCCCTTCCATCTTATGGATACTTCCTTGGTGGACTTGTGTACTATACTTAGTATAATTTAGTTATCAATTCCAGTGAAAGAGAAGTATCAGAGAAGGATTAGACGAATTAGAAGGAAGAATCAGACGAGTTGACAAGAAGAAGATGAAGATAATCTGGTTCAGGAGAACACAACCAAAGAGAGGAGTTCATTCATTTCTCCGCTACCTCTTTCTCTCTCAATTACAACATAAATACTCTCCTCTCATAAGCCCTACAATCGACCATTCTAAGTTAAACACGTGTCGACATCTGATCGGCTAGCTAACTCACTAACTGACCCAATCAACAATAACTACAGAGGCACCCAAAGAGAATATTAAGGGCACTCCCCTTGCTGAAGCTAACAAGGTGTAATCAGGTACATGACATTACACCGCTCTTAAAACTGATCCTTGTCCTCAAGGATCAAAGGTGGAGAATGCACTGCCATGAATTCAGGGAAGTGGGCTGCGATGTTGGATCTATCTTCCCAAGTGGCATCGTCTGAAGATGAGTTTTTCCATTGAATTAGAACCTGCAATACTTCCCTGTTCTTCTGAGTAATCGATCTGGTGTCCAAAATTCTCTCAGGTTGCATTATGATCTACCCTGCATGGTCCACTATGGGAAGAGTTGGTGAAGGAATGATGGCTTGACCAATTTTCTTCTTCAGCTGGGAGACATGAAACACAGGATGAATTCTAGCACTGGCTGACAGATCTAGCTTGTAAGCCACTGCTCCAATCTTTTGTGAAATAGTGAATGGTCCATAGTATTTTGTATATAGCTTAAAATTCTTGCGCAATGTTACCGATACTTGCCTGTAAAGTTGAAGCTTTAAATATACTTTATCCCCAACCTCAAAAACTCTGTCTACTCTGCTCCTGTCTACACAAAATCTCATCCTTTCTTGTGCCTTGTTCAGTGTTTCCTTGAGGAGATCAAGCATAACATCTCTCTCTTTAAGGTAACTCTCTACTGCAACTACAGAGGTGACTGTTGTTGATGGAAAAGCTAGGTGTGGAGGATTATACCCATAGAGAGCCTTTAATGGTGTCATCTTCAGGCTAGTGTGGTAATTTGTATTATACCACAATTCTGCTAGAGCTAGCCAATGAAACCACTTCTTAGGCAATTGACCTGTGACACACCTCAAGTAATTTTCAAGACAGGCATCACCCTCTCTGTCTTCCCATCAGTTTGGGGGTGGTAGGTTGTACTCAAATTTGGATTAGTACCAAGTACCTTGAAGAGGTCTTGCCAGAAATTACTTTTGAACACCCTGTCCCTGTCTGATACAATTGAGGCTAGAAATCCATGTAATTTAAATACTTGATCCAAGAATACTTTGGTCACACTAGCTTCTGTATAAGGATGCTGCAATCCAATAAATTGGTTATACTTAGTTAGCTTATCCACCACTACAAGAATAACAGTTCTTCTTTCACTCAGTGGGAGGCCTTCAATAAAGTCCATGGTAATATGTTGTCATTCCTGGTCTGGAACAGGCAGTGGTTGAAGAAGCCCTCCTGGAAACTGATGATCTTCTTTGTTTCTTTGGCATACATCACAAGAAGAGACATAAGAGAGTACATCCTTTTTCATACCTGGATAGTAGAGTTAACCTTTAACCCTCATATGAGTGGCTTGTATTCCTGAGTGCCCACCAATGGATGAGGCATGAGTTGACTCTAAGATAGTAGCTCCGCTGTTGTTGCTGCTTCCCACATACAATCTGTTCTTGTACCTTAGCACCTCATCAGTGTAAGTATAGTGCTCCACAGATGTTGGCACTAAAAGTAACTGAGAAATGAGCTGTTGTGCTCTTGTATCTTGAGAGTAGATGTTGATCAATTCTTGATTCCATTGTGGTCTTGAGAGTGCTATTGCATTGCAGCTAGCTTACGGGTGTGGCCTTCTTGAAAGTGCATCTGCAACAATTTTCTCTGTCCCCTTCTTATATTTGATCTCATAATCAACGCCAAGCAACTTCATCAACCACCTTTGTTGCAGTACTGTAGTTATCTTCTGCTCTAAGAAATATTTAATGCTCTGGTGGTCTGTCTGAATAATGAATTTACCCCCTAGCAAGTAATGTCTCCATCTTGTTACTGCCATTACAACAGCCAATAACTCCTTTTCATAAGTAGATAGATCATGGCCCTTGGTCCCAATGGTTTGCTGTAATAAGTTATGGGCGTACCTTCTTGGGTTAAAACTGCCCCAATACAGTTGTTGCTTGCATCAGCTTCTACAGTAAATTTCTTGGTGAAGTTTGTAAGTGATAATACTGGAGTCTAAGACATGGCAAGCTTCAATCGTTCAAATGCCTTAGTAGCCTCTTCAGTCCATTGGAAGGAGTTTTCTTCAAGAGATTAGTGAGTGGCCTGCATATGGCTCCATAACCCTGGACAAACTTTCTGTAACACCCAGTAAGTCCTGGAAATCCCCTCAACTCTCTGATGTTGCTAGGCAATGGCCAACTTGATCGATGTCGTACACGTCAAAAATAAATTACTTTCTCACTACTCAAAATATAAAATATAGCAAGGGCAAGAAAGGATCGTTCCCACAGAGAGGACTAAGGTTGTCAAATTGTTTCAGTTTCCTATAAATACCAATGGGAGGTTTTCTGATTTTTTAAAAGTAAACTAAAATAAAAGCAAATAAAGCACACAAATTAAGATGTAAAGATATTGGTTAAGGATTCATCTTCATTCACAAACATGATTTTTAACAATAACTAGAATTGATATTTAATCTCTCCTTTATCAAAGGCCCTAAGATACCTTGATCGCAAGTATATCCCGCAAATCTCCTGTTTTCATTAACAAACACATTAAAATATGCGAGTATGAAGTCTACCTTAGAGAACAACCTAACGTGTAAAAGCACTAATCAAGTTTAGTTCCCTAGATGCATTAAGTTCTATGACATCAGGCCAATCAAAGCAATCGAACGTGTAAAAGCACTAATCCGATTTAACAAAGGTTATAACTCACTTGTGACTACTAGGATGTATCACTACAAGCAATAATCACAATTATGCTACTTGTATTGAAGGTGTATCACGTTTACGTATAATAAACCCTAAACTAACAATAGATATGATTACAAATTCTACCAATTTGCAACTTGACAAAAATAACAATCAATCATACATGGCGATATTTCTAGCGAATCATAATCGATAAAACATGAGACAAAACTAATCTATTGAACAAAACTCATGCTTGGAAATCCAATTTATTTTTTAACCAATGATAAAATTCTAGCTCATGTTTTTGGAGTTCATAACAAGAATGAAAAGAAAAGTTTCCATGTCTAAACCCTAAAACAAAAGTAGAAGAAGAGATATCCCCCAAAAAAGAACCCCTTTTGTGTAGAGAAGGGTTTTCTTTTATACCCCCAAACTGAATTTTGCAAATCCGCACAACTACTACTCAGGCCTTACAAAGCCCATAAGCCCAGTAACTTGTTAAGCTTGTCAATCTTGCAGAACTGGCAAGGAACTCCAGCCCATTCAATGCTCTCCATAACCACGGCGAACTGAAGCAAGGCTCCCAATAACTGTACTCAGCTCATATCAATTTCGCCATCTTCACAGCACAACCTCAACTGCACATTCATCTATTTTCTCTCCCTTGTTCTGCACCTTCAACTCATTCCACCAGCAACAGCACCAACCTCGATCACTCCGCAGCTCCATGAACCCATTAAATCCCTGGTAGCAACAAGTCCTCCTCTCTTGTCTCAGTTGCATAACACTATATTGATTCCACCAGGCCTGTAGTTCACATTATTCACAACCATTGTACGGATTTAATCACCAACACACCCATTAGTACAGTCCCAACTCCAACCTGCAACCACCTGAATTCATCCCATAGAAAACTGCAGCTGCAACTCTTGCAAGTTCAGCTCAACACCAGCTCATAGAACCATATCTGGCATCAAACATATATTCAATACAAAGTCAACCACCAACAAGAAAAACAACACCATCTGAGCTGCAGCTCAGTTCGCAACCAAACATTCTCAACTAGGAAGTTGCAACCCCTGCAACTCTTTCCTTGGACCAACAACAACAATTTCATCCCCTTCATTCTTTACATGTATCTTCATTCCGACTAGCCACCAGTTAGCTTCATTGCTTTCTTCTGCAACATCAACACTTCCATAGCATATCCCAGCTCACATGCCTAACTGCAACTTCAGTTCACATCCACAATTGCAAATGCCACACACAATCCCTGGAATCTGTAATGCTTAGCACTTGCACCTACACTACTTTCTCAGTTTCAGCTCAAAGCTAACCCATTACTTTCAGCTCCGTAAGCTCAACCACCAACTTCTCAGTTGCAACCACCACTGCCAGACTCAACTTCAGTTCTCCAGTTCATAGCACCACCATAATCCCTGCAGCTCCTGTAACATGAAACCAAGCACAAACCACCTGTTCATAATCCACAGTTTCATTACCATTCTCCATAGTCACCTGCAACAGCTTCAAGTTCCTGTAGCTTCCCATACACAACTCCAATCCAGCAAACCTGCACAATCCACCTTGACAGCAGCACCTCAGCTTCGTTGTTAACTGGAGCTTCGATTCCACAATCAATATCCATCTCTTGTTCTTCTTTGTTCACAGCCCATCGCTCTCTAAACCCTTGTAGCATCATTTCAGCATCTCAGCACTACCATCTTCTATTGCTTCACAGGCTCCACCAGACTCATCACCACAGACCCATTCTACACAATACCACTGATTGCAACAGCTGCAACCGCAGCTTCTGAGTCACAATTCCACCAAATCCATGTATACACTCAAACAATGAAATAGACCCATCTCTTCTTGTTCCTCTTGTAGCCTTAGAAACTAGCAAAACCAGCTTCAAACACTTCTAATTCTTCTTAATGGCACCAGCACTGCCACATTCTTCCTAACTGTGAACAACATCAATTGCAGTTCGATTCCATTTCAAACACCACTGACCCATGAATTCTTAACCACCACCAATAGTTCCTCTGCACCCATCTGTATCTGTACCACCATCTTCACTTCCATACTTCCGATCTCAGTAAACTTGAATCACTGCACCAATTCAGTCCAACTCCAAAACCCATCTCCATCTCATCCTTGTACTGAAATTCTCATCTCTTGATTGAATCAACCAAACCCTTCTTAAAATAATTCTTAACCTAAATTACCAGCACAACCATCTTCCACCTTCTCAGATTTCTCAATGATAATCATCAATAAATCAACATATACATCTTTTTCATCTTGATTCTTCTCAGCAGCATCAACAATTTTCCTTCTATTTCAGAAACCACCTCAAACCCATCAAGAACTAATTAACAGAATCCACCATCTTCTAATTAACACCAGCAGCATCTGCTTCACTCATTTCTCAATTTCAATCTGATTTCTCTTGGTGGTAATAGCAGCAGCTGCTACTTTTATTCTCTCGTCTCTGAATTGTAGACGGAATTGATTGAGAAGAGAAAACACTTCTCTTGCTTTTAGGGCTTGGTAATGATTTTAATTACTCAAGACACCCACTCTCCAGATAAGGGCTACCCATTTCTTACATAGCTTGTCGGTTCTAAAGAACTGACGGCCTGTTTTGTTTTCTTGCCCAATTGTCAGTTGCGGAGAACTGACAGCTCATTCTTCGCCTGTGACTTGACCTTTTTGCTCTTTACGCTCCAAATGGACGTTTTCTCCTTCTTTTGATCCAAATGACTCCATTGCACCTAATAAACTCAAAAGCAAACATAAAATACATAATTTACAAGAAAAGTAGCAAAGAAAGCATAAATACTATATATAAAATTAGGTGTTTTAAACACCTATCACAACTCTGCATACTAGTAATTTTTTTGGGATCTGCAGCTACTCCATCTGCTGTGACAATGTGGCCCAAGTACTCCAGCTCCTTTTGGACAAAGCAACATTTTGATAACTTGGCATATAGCTGGTGTTTCCTTAATAGGTAAAACACAATGTAAAGGTGCTCTAAATGTTCTTTCATTGAGGAGCTATAAATCAAAATATCATCAAAAAATACTAGCATAAACTTTCTCAGATAAGGTTGGAATATCTCATCCATAAGTGCTTGAAATGTTGCTGGGGCATTTGTGAGTCCAAACGGCATCACCTTGAACACATAATGCCCTTGGTAAGTCCTGAAGGCAGTCTTGTAAATGTCCGGCCCATAAACTCTGATCTGTGGTATCCAGCCCTGAGATCAATCTTTGAGAATATGACAAACCCCTGTAACTCATCCAACAATTCATCAATGATAGGTATAGGGAATTTATCCTTTATAGTAATCTCATTAAGACTTCTATAGTCTACACAGAATCTTCATGAATTGTCCTTCTTCTTGACCAATAATATTGGGGAGGCAAATGGACTGTGACTGTTTTGTATGACACCAGAATTCAGCATCTCCTTGACTAATTGTTCAACAACTCCTTTTTGTATGTAGTGGCATTTATATGGTCTAAGGTTAACAGGCTCTGAGTTTGGTTTAAGGGGAATTGAGTGATCCAAACTCCTAGTGGGAGGTAATTGTTTTGGCACATCAATTATATCCGAGAATTCTTGAATGAGCTGTGTAATTGGTTCCGGAACTGAGTTTGGAATTTCATAGACTGATATTGAGGATAGTTTCCCTATAATCCCATGGGAAGTCTTGCATAAAAAGTTTTTACAAGCATTGCAACTCATCATCTTGAGTGACACCTTCTCAGTGGAGCCTTGCTGAGTAATCTTATTTCCCTTGTAATTGAATGAAATGCATAGTTTAGAGAGATTAAACATGACCTCACCTTGCTTCCTCAGCCAGTAAGCACCAAGCACCATATCACACCCTCCTAAAGGTAGCATCCTTAAGTCTTCAGAGAAATTGTGAACTTGCATTGACCAATACAACTGAGATCAAACCCCACTACTGAAAGTTTTATCTCCATTAGCCACATTAACCAACATGGGAGCTGTTTGTTCCACCTGACATTTTAAGGTTCTGATTAATGTACAATCAATGAAACTATGGGTATTACCAGTGTCAATGAGAATTGAAATTTTGTGCCTCTTAATGGTTCCTGGTATCCTAATGGTATCTCCATTCACATTTCCAGTAAGAGCATGGAGGGATATTTCTATATCAGATTCCACTGGGGATTCCATAGCTTCTTCATAAACTTCTTCCTCTTCTTCTTCAGAAGACTCTGGTTGTTCTACCTGCACCATGAATAATTGTTGCCTCTTGCAAACATGGCCTGGAGAATACACAACATCACAATTGTAACACAAACCCTTCTCTCTTCTTGCCCTCATTTTCTCCTGAGTCACTATTTTTATGGATGGTATTGGGGGACTGGACTTAGGAGTTGTATTACCAGATCTGGGTGTGAAAGGAGAAGTAGTTGTAGTAGTAGTGGTATGAATTGGTTTTGGTGGAAATTGAGGAGTAGTAGTTTTATATGTCATGTTGTGGGTAAATGAGTTGCTAAAAGGTCTTTGGAATGTTTTGTGGCTTTAGCTTGTTGTGTACATTTCTGTTCTTGCATTCTAACTAGTGAAAAGGCTTGTAACAGGGTAGCAGGATGAAACATAAGTACAGAATTTTTGATTTCAGCTTTTAATCCACTGATAAAACTCATCACAAAGTACTGTTCAGTCAAATGAGGGTTACTACTCAACATAAGAGCCCTTGAGAGCTTCAAATTGTTCAAAATACTCTTCTACAGTGGTGATTTGACACAATTTATTAAAACTTCCAATAAAATTATCATCTACAGGATTTTCAAACCTAGTACATACACCTTCAGATAGCTCTTTCCATGACAAAAAAGGTTTACCAATTTGAAAGTTAAGAAACCACTTATCGGCCTTACCTTTAAGGTAGATAGAAGCTACACTGACCTTCTGATGCTCCTCAATAATGTGGATCTGAAAATACCCCACGCGGATTCTTTCTATCAAATCTAGGAAATTCAAGCTTTGGGGTACGCTGTTGTCTAGCATGAGATGTTTCTCCTCCAAAGCTGTGGCAAAATTGATTACCTCCTGGTGGTGTAAATCCAGGTGTACCTAAAATTCCTGGATCGCCATTGTTGCGTCTAGAAGCTTGAATTAGCTCACCATTTGACTAGTTAGTAAATCAAAACTGTTACTCGTCTTCTCAAAGTTGTTATTCGTTTTCACTTGAAAGGCTTCTGAATCTGTTGATTATTCATCTAATTGTTGACTCAACTTCATTATTTTAGTGTCTAGATCAGTGAATTTCTGTAAATTTTGTCTATGAAAATCAGATAATTCTTTGATAGTAAAGTTGGTGGAACCCATTTGTTGAAGGATAGAATGGCTATGATACCAAATGTACTATACTTAGTATAATTTAGTTATAAATTCCAGTGAAAGAGAAGTATCAGAGAAGGATTGGACGAATTAGGAGGAAGAATCAGACGAATTGACAAGAAGAAGATGAAGATAATCTGGTTCAGGAGAACACAACCAAAGGGAGGAGTTCATTCATTTCTCCGCCACCTCTTTCTCTCTCAATTACAACATAAATACTCTCCACTGATAAGCCATACAATCGACCATTCTAAGTTAAACACGTGTTGACATCTGATCGGCTAGCTAACTCACTAACTGAACCACTCAACAATAACTACAGAGTCACCCAAAGAGAATACTAGGGGCACTCCCCTTGCTGAAGCTAACAAGGTGTAATCAGGTACATGATGTAGCTCCCCCTAAGCTAGCAGCTGACTAATCCAAGATATTGGGTAAATAAAGAGGCACTACGAATCTAATTCAAATACTTAAACATTCAATTAAGAAATCTGCTACAAAACTTATCCCAAAACTATGCCCGCTCAGAATGTATACATGAACTTCTCTCAAATGATACATATACAATAGTCAACTGGTTTACAGATACAATAAACAACATAATAAACATAGTAGAAGTTAACTAATTAACGGAGTCAATACTTGTGGCTTTCGCTGCGCAACTCTGATCTGTCTCTGAAAACTTAAAGTGGGAATAATTAACATTTAACTTCTAAATAATCATAAACAAGATTAAGAAAAATAATAATGTTTTCCTAGACATTAAATAGTGACCAAGTCACTGAGATACACAAACACGAATATTGACAAGCTCTTTCTTCAAACAATGTATACTATGGTTATGCAATTCCGAACTCGCAAATCCACACCTAATCGTAAAAATGGATGTCGATAATTCCGAACTCGCAAACTGTCGACCGATATAAGCATAAAAGCTGAATTCATGTAGGTATAAATGTAAAAGAGCATATCCTCACAGCAGTAAACAAACATGTATATGTACATACTCCTTCTTCAAACAATGTATACTATGGTTGTGCAATTCCGAACTCGCAAATCCACACCTAATCGTAAATATGGATGTCGACAATTCCGAACTCGCAAACTGTCGACCGATATAAGCATAAAAGCTGAATTCATGTAGATATAAATGTCAAGGAGCGTATCCTATAAACCACACGTGGAAATTATCATTTCCCATAACAATTCATAATGACATACCTTACAAGTCCTTTCCATTTCATGGAAAGATACAAAGAATCAACAGAATTGTCAAAATATAATTTAAATAAAACATAGAATGCATAGACAGACAATGCATGGTTTGTTAAATATAAACTTTTGAAAAAGAAACAACAATGGTTACAAAAGAGTCAAATGTATTCCCACCTCTTTTGATGACAAGCCACGCCTACCTCGAGATCCATGATCCACTGGTTCATTCTTTAGATCGATCGTTGTTAATAACGACTAATTGTTAATCACACAAGAATTCTAAGATTCTAGCCAAAATGGCTCACACAAGTATTATACAAGTCTAATTAATGGTTCTTAGCCCATTTAGGAGTTTACACCTTTTCATTCTTTGTCTTTTAGCATAGCTAAGGTTTACTAATTCAATTGGGTTGATTCTATAGTCCATTGTCTAAGTCTTATGAATATCTACAACTTTGTAGAAGGAAACAAAGTCTAAATCATACCATAAGGGTCCAATTCATCATAATAGGAAAAATAGGCTTAAGCCCAAGCCCATGTCTACCAAACTGGCCCAATAATCTAAGGTATGGTCAATCTGGTCAACTAGCAGTCACTAACGGTCAAACTAACGGTCAAGCTTAACGGTCAATTCATTTGTGATTTCTCAATTCATCTACATCCTCTTCCTGATATTCACAACTACATTTCCATTCTCTATTTCATTATCACTACCTTTTCAGACTTACACAGCAACACCATCCCTTATTCAGTTCACTATAACCCAACACAGCTCCCTTAATTCAACCTCCAGTCAATATCACCACCAAGAACTCAACCACACTATAACATCCTTCAACTCTGTCTCAATCCTATTTCATACATATAAGCTTCAACTGAGATAACATTGTCCATCTGTAATATCTACATTTACCCACTCATTCCACATCTGCTCAAACAGCACATACAGGACTCAAATCTCATAATATGTAACCAGCTATCTCTGCACCAGTAAACACCAACACTGACAGTTCCATCTTGGTTCAACAACACCATCAATACAAACGTGTTCTTCACCGCAAGCCAATAAACATTCTTCCCTACCAATCATCTCAGAACAACATCAACAAATAACCAATTTCATATCTATCACATACCCCATTTATCTAACTCAACTAAAAATTCATTAACAATCACATACCTTCAATATAAACACAACCCAATCTAAATATCATCATTTCGTCCTCAATTCTATGAAAACAGATTGAAATAAGAGAATCCTTATTTAACTTATCCGATTCTTCTTGAATTGAATCAACACCTGAACTGACACCACCATCACCAACTGGTTTCCTCCAATGTATTCTTCTTTTCTCGACGTCAGACTCCTAATCTTCATCACCATCCTCTATTCTCAAAAACCCTAATTTCTGATTCAATTTCTCATACAATTGAAATTATCCCAATACATCCAACTAAACTTCAATTCAGAGCAAACCCAACCTTAATTTAATCTCCTAAAATAAGAAATTCCTCTTTTTAATCTTCCCTGAGCTTTCCTGTGAAACCCCAACTCTTCATTTCCTCAAGAACAACTCTATAGCATCTAATTAACCCCATCTCGATCCTCAATCAATTAAACCTACTCACCAATTCTTCTTATTCATCACAAATCGACTTCCAGTTCATCTGAGAAACCCTAATTCATTGATTCAATGAATAATTCTTCTTCCTTGTTCTCAATAATGAAAACCCATCATCTAAAACTCGGTTTCATCCTCAACCTCTCACAAATTCAATCCTCTCCAGAAACCCTAATTTAATCTTCTTCTATTCGCCACTTCTTTTAATTCAAAACCTACCACACCACAATCATCACCACCAGAAACCCAACCTTGATCTTTCCACTCTTGATTCGATCTCAGAATCCTCATGCAAAATCGCCGGAGCGACGAACAGAAGCAGAAGAAGAAGAAAGAGGAAGAAAGAGGAAGAAGAATGAAGAATGAAAAAGGATAAGAAAAAGATTGAGAGTTTATCCTCTCGGTGAGGGGATAAGGCCGACCAAGATTTCTAAAGGCACTCGACCAAAAATAAGGGTAGCCCGGTCAGCTAAACTACAAAAGACTACTTTACCCTTCAACAAGTCTGATGAAATCTTCTTCGTCTGATATCCAAATGACACGTTCGAGTAGCCCATTTCGCGTAACTTTTCGAGATCTATCCGATGGTACTTGTTTCGTACCTAGATAGTTGTTAGATTAATTTCTAATAATTAACGTTCGAGTTACACTAATCGAGTAGTTATCGGCTAATTCGTCACTTGACCGGTCTAATAGCGTTGACGAGCTTGAGGGTCCTTACATTCTCCCCGCCTTATATCATTTTCGTCCTTGAAAATCAAACCATCCTTCTGGTCTTCAAAAATTCCCCACCTTATAGAATCATCCCATCTCTAGTCTAAGTGCAAACAACATGAAACAAAGCACAAACTTATATGAATTTCTATAATTAAAATTTGTGGCTCTAGGGTTCAACTACGCTGATTTAATTTCTACCAAATAGGGAAGTCTAAGTTTCTTACATCAACTTCTATAATGGAGAACCATAAACTATAATCTTTAAGCTCTCTACTCTAATTTCTATCTATAGGATGTTTGTCTCTAATTACAAGGGAGATTCCTACAACTTTATTTCTAAGTGAATTTATATTTATCGGTTTCCAAAATAATTACAACATACTAAACTTCTATGATTGGTCATCTCTGAATGCAGTTGCCCTGTCAAGGTTGGCCAAGCCCAGTAATGCCTTCCTACGAACAGAGAAAACACAACCTTCACTATTCCCCAGTGCTGGATTAACTAATTATTAATTTATTAAAATTAATTAGTTTCTAAAATATTATCGCAACTGGTGTAAGTCTGATAAATTTACTTCGTAAAATATATAAATAGTTCACATCATTTTAAGCAATTTAGTCATCCATATTTATTTATTACATAATCTCAATTCGATTTTTACGCCAATTTATAATATTTCATAATTTTAACTTCACTGTAATACCAATTATATATATAAATGTTCCCAAAATTATCCATTATAAATTTACTACCAGCCTAACTATTTGCATACTATTATTAATTGTATTATTATTCTCATTATTCTTAAGTCGATAGTCCGGCTGACACACTAAGCCTTAATCTTGTAAATATAATTCTACTTTTATGTAAAGATTGTTCGGATTGAATCGATATACTATATCTTGTTAAATATTGGCGTTGGTAACTTAATGTGATATAAATTTGAGTCTGCATAAAATTATAATATATCCCAATAGTCTTTGGATTTTGTTATTACTGTAAAGTATCCTATTAATATATGAATTTATTTTATTTTAATTATAAAATTATACTAAGCATCTGAATACTACTATTACTTCTTCATGTAAATTTGTTTCATTATAAAGATTTACTGGATCATTTTGTTAGACTAAAGATAATTTCGGTACATTTTTCCCACCCTTTTACGTCTCTAACAAGTGTCATATTAACCGTCTAGTTTAAACGCAAAACATTTATTCCTAATTTGTCATTAGTTTAATTTACAAGACTTAATCGTAAATAAGCGTTACCAATTATTTATTTATTTTCATAATTATTTAATCATAATAATTATTATTTTTTTCGTTATATATCCTTTTTGAAATTTTAATTAAGTTTATTATGGTACTAACTGGTAAATGCTAACATTACTCTATTAAAACTACTATTACTGTTATTATCATCTATAATTACTATATTAATATTTTTATTATTAACATCAGTGGTCGAACTATTATTCCAACTACTCTCCCAAATGTTATTGAGTCCCAAAAATATTATTAACATTTATGTGATTGTAAATTATTGACCCTACGTATAAGTCAAGGTGCTTAATAAGTCTATAATACCAATCTCACTATTTATTTATTTATTTTTAATATTTGATTGTCTACGTGTTTATACTTTTTAGATTAATTATTCTCAAATCCTTATTAGCTAAAGTTATTGGTGTACCCTACAATTTTTACTTCACTACATACACAAACAACCAAACAATCAAATCAATCAATCAAATAATTATTTTAATTATTGATAGCTTTTACTGATTAAGATTTATCTCACAACCCAACCCAGTTCTAAACTAAATTATTTCACTAACTGCCACTGGCTAATCCTATTGTCACCCATATAATATCTAATAGTGAGCTCTGATACCGACACTGTAGCGTCCCCTAAGCTTAGCTGACTAATCCAAGAGATTAGCTAAATAAAGAGGCACTACGAATCTAATTCAAATATTTAAACATTCAATTAAGAAATCTGCTACAAAACTAATCCCAAAACTAACCCCGCTCAGAATATATACATGAACTTCTCTCAAATGATACCTATACAATAGTCAATTGGTTTACAGATACAATAAACAACATAATAAACATAGCAGAAGTTAACTAATTAACGGAGTCAACACTTGTGGCTTTCGCTGCGCAACTCTGATCTGTCTCTGAAAACTTAAAGTGGGAATAATTAACATTTAACTTCTAAGTAATCATAAACAAGATTAAGAAAAACAATAATGTTTTCCTAGACATTAAATAGTGACCAAGTCACTGAGATACACAAACACGAATAGGACAAGCTCTTTCTTCAAACAATGTATACTATGGTTGTGCAATTCCGAACTCGCAAATCCACACCTAATCGTAAATATGGATGTCGACAATTCCGAACTCACAAACTGTCGATCGATATAAGCATAAAAGCTGAATTCATGCAGGTATAAATGCGAAAGAGCATATCCTCACAGAAGTAAACAAACATGTATATGGACAAACTCCTTCTTTAAACAATGTATACTATGGTTGTGCAATTCCGAACTCGCAAATCCACACCTAATCGTAAATATGGATGTCGACAATTCCGAACTCGCAAACTGTCGACCGATATAAGCATAAAAACTGAGTTCATGTAGATATAAATGTGAAGGAGCGTATCCTACATACCACACGTGGAAATTCTCATTTCCCATAACAATTCATAATGACATACCTTACAAGTCATTTCCATTTCATGGAAATATTCAAAGAATCAAAAGAATTATCATAATGCAATTTAAATAAAACATGGAATGCATAGACAGACAATGCATGGTTTGTTAAATATAAACTTTGTAAAAGAAACAACAATGGTTACAAAAGATTCAAATGTATTCCCACCTCTTTTGATGACAAGCGACGCCGGAAAAGGCTACTTGTAGGCGTGTAGGATTGCCTCGAGATCCATGATCCACTGGTTCATTCTTTAGATCGATCGTTGTTAATAACGACTAACTGTTAATCACACAAGAATTCTAAGATTATAGCCAAAATGGATCACACAAGTATTATACAAGTCTAACTAATGGTTCTAAGACCATTTAGGACTTTACACCTTTTCATTCTTTGTCTTTAGCATAGCTAAGGTTTACTAATTCAATTGGGTTGATTCTATAGTCCATTGTCTAAGTCTTATGAACATCTACAACTTTGTAGAAGGAAACAAAGTCTAAATCAGACCATAAGGGTCCAATCATCATAATAGGAAAAATATGCTTAAGCCCAAGCCCATGTCTACCAAACTGGCCCAATAATCTAAGGCATGGTCAATCTGGTCAACTAGCAGTCACTAACGGTCGAACTAACAACCAAACTTAACCGTCAACGGATCTCTAACAGTCAACGTCCAGTGAAGTTCAAAGTCTAGTCTAAGGTCAAGGTCAACGGTCTACTGGCCTGGTCACTGAATCAATCGATTCAACTCAGGTTAACAGGATTAACTCAGCTCAGTCATATAACTGAGTCAGAACACTAGACAAAGTCACCTAAGCCGAAAAGACTCATGCTAAGTCTCTTGCACAAATCAAAACTCAAATACAACTCCACTCATATATTCTTAAGTAAACTTCAGAATCAAATTAAAAAAAAACAATTACATCTTAATTACCTGCAGTTGCAGCTCTAAGCTTCTACAAGAGATTCAACTCCACACACTCATCAAACCTTTATTCCTATAACTCAATCATATAACATCAGATTCTCAGTCAGTTCTCATCCATCCTTTCTACAAATTCTTCACCACTCTAACTCTTTCCTACATCTTACAACATTGACACCAATCGTATACCCTGCAATTCACACCAACCCCATAACTTTGCAATTCAACTCCCTTAACCACTCCATTTCAGCATCAGCAACATCTCCAACTTCACATCTGTGATTTCTCAATTCATCTACATCCTCTTCCTGATATTCACAACTACATTTTCATTCTCTATTTCATTGTCACTACCTTTTCAGACTTACACAGCAACACCATCCCTTATTAAGTTCACTATAACCCAACACAGCTCCCTCAATTCAACCTCCAGTCAATATCACCACCAAGAACTCAACCACACTATAACATCCTTCAACTCTGTCTCAATCCTATTTCATACATATAAGCTTCAACTGAGATAACATTGTCCAGCTGTAATATCTACATTTACCCACTCATTCCACATCTGCTCAAACAGCACACACAGGACTCAAATCTCATAATATGTAACCAGCTATCTCTGCACCAGTAAACACCCAACACTGACAGTTTCATCTTTGTGCAACAACACCATCAATACAAACATGTTCTTCACCGCAAGCCAATAAACATTCTTCCCTACCAATCATCTCAAAACAACATCAACAGGTAACCAATTTCATCTCCATCACATACCCCATTTATCTAACTCAACTACAAATTCATTAACAATCACATAACTTCAACATAAACACAACCCAATCTAAATATCATCATTTCGTCCTCAATTCTATGAAAACAGATTGAAATAAGAGAATCCTTATTTACCTTATCCGATTCTTCTTGAATTGAATCAACACCTGAACTGACACCACCATCACCAACTGGTTTCCTCCATTGTATTCTTCTTTTCTCGACGTCAGACTCCTAATCTTCATCACCATCCTCTATTCTCAAAAACCCTAATTTCTGATTCAATTTCTCATACAATTGAAATTAACCCAATACATCCAACTAAACTTCAGTTCAGAGCAAACCCAACCTTAATTTAATCTCCTAAAATAAAAACTTCCTATTTTTAATCTTCCCTGAGATTTCCTGTGAAACCCCAACTCTTCATTTCCTCAAGAACAACTATATAACATCTAATTAGCCCCATCTCGATCCTCAATCAATTAAACCTACTCACTAATTCTTCTTATTCATCACAAATAGACTTCCAAGTGCATCTGAGAAACACTAATTCATTGATTCAATGAATAATTCTTCTTCCTTGTTCAATGAAAACCCATCATCTAAAACTCAATTTCATCCTCAACCTCTCACAAATTCAATCCTCTCCAGAAACCCTAATTTAGTATTCTTCTATGCGCAACTTATTTTAATTCAAAACCTACCACACCACAATCATCACCACCAGAAACCCAACCTTGATCTTTCCAGTCTTGATTCGATCTCAGAATCCTCATGCAAAATCGCCGGAGCGACGAACAGAAGCAGAAGAAGAAAAAGAAGAAAGAGGATGAAGAATGAAAAAGGATAAGAAAAAGAATGAGAGTTTATCCTTTCGGTGAGGGGATAAGGCCGACCAAGATTTCTAAAGGCACTCGACCAAAAATAAGGGTAGCCCGGTCAGCTAAACTGCAAAAGATTACTTTACCCTTCAACAAGTCTGATGAAATCTTCTTCGTCTGATATCCAAATGACACGTTCGAGTAGCCCATTTCACGTAACTTTTCGAGATCCATCCAATGGTACTCGTTTCGTACCTAGATCGCTGTTAGATTAATTTCTAATAATTAACGTTCGAGTTACACTAATCGAGTAGTTATCGGCTAATTCGTCACTTGACCGGTCTAATAGCGTTGGAGAGCTTGAGGATCCTTACACATGACAACTTGGGCCTTAGTCCCATGTTTTGTGTGACCTTTCCTATGACAGTCTGTACATTTTCTCGGGCTTACGTGAACCCATTTACCAAATTATGGGCTTTGAGTTCCTGAAATCCTAATGCTCAAGTGCCTTTAATACTCTTAGGTTATCCCTTAGAGTTCTAGTAGATGTTTAGATATTTTGAGCATGTTTGACACTTGGCATTGTGGGAAATTGAGTAATTTACTTATATGATGTTAAAAACTATGAACGAAAGAATCCGAAAGAGGGGATAGCTCGGATTTCTTCTTCCTCTTTTGTCTCTTATCCTCTCCCTGTGACTGAAACTGCAGGAGCATAACTGAAATTTCTCTTGCATGAGTGAGATTCATGTACTTAAAGTTTTATTGAGTTGGAAATATTAATTTCGGGTTTGCTGATTTCATGGACGAGATGGGGAGATGTTTGTGTTCTTCAAATTCAGAGATTCTTGAATACATATCATTCTCTTTACTCGACTGATAAAGTGATTTTATATAAATCAATTGAATATTATTTATCTTTGTTTCAAAAATTAGCGAGGAGATTATTGCTCAATCCGTTAAGACAACAAGGAATAGGGGTTGTTGGGTGTCCATCCTTGTGAATTGATTTTTACGGCTTGGAGCGCATTTGGTGGTGTGCTGGTAGTATAGTGATGGATGGGTTGTTTTTAAACTCAAATTGCAGGTTAATGAGGCTATAGAAGGGAGCCAAATCTGCACACCAAACTCAGAATCTGTAGCACTAATTCCTACACATCAAGTGTTTGATAATAAGACCGAAAGAAAAGTAAGATTCTAGTCCTCTTTTATATTTTGCAATACCTGACTAAATGAAGTGATGTCATGATTTTTGTGTTGAATGTGTATTATGTAATAGTCACTGCATGTTAAGTATGTATGTTCCTTATCATCCATAATGGGATATGTTAGATATTAGTTTACAAAGTTAATGGGAGAAATGGGGATACACAATTAGATCACCGTACCAGAGCTTGGAAACAATGAAGGGGAGGGGTATTTGTAACCACCACTTTTGTCTTATTCATACTGTGGTAGGTGTGAGTAACCTACGGTAATCCGATACGATGTCATTTTCATTTCTTTTATTTTCACATCGTATCGGATTACCGTAGGTTACTCACACCGACCACAGTATGAATAAGACAAAAGTGGTGGTTACAAACACCATCCCCTTCATTGTTTCCAAGCTCTGGTACGGTGGTCTAATTGTGTATCCCCATTTCTCCCATTAACATTGTAAACTAATATATAACATATCCCATTATGGATGATAAGGAACATACATACTTAACATGCAGTGACTATTACATAATACACATTCAACACAAAAACCATGACATCACTTCATTTAGTCAGGTAGTGCAAGTGATGTGGAATGAACAAAAGTCTTGATGGATTTTGTCGACTGTTAGTGGTGTCTGGATCTGCTCTAGTTCCAACACTAGTACATTACAGTTTGGATGTCCATTTCATGTTGGCTGGATTTATTTTATTTCGGGCCTTTGTTTCAAGAAAAAACGTATCTCCTAGTGAAGAGAAATTTGGTGTGGTCATGTGTTATATTTCTAGCAGGTGCTCGTGATAATTAGTCTATATTTTTCGGACACTTGAAATATACTAGTACGGTGCTACGGTACCTCATCCGTGTGGGCTATGGATTCACGAGAATTTCAGTTTTAATCTCTTTTACACATTTTGTGTACATACGAGTGTTTCATTTTATGGAGCCCAATATTTAGAGAACGTGGGAAATTCTTTGACTTTGTCGGGGTTACAAAAAAAAATAATTCATTTTTTAATTATATTCTTGTTGTTGGCCTTAAATAAAATTGCTTATTTTGGGGTTTCATCTCATCTGTAATGGGCATACTCTAAACTGTACATACAATATCCTAGAATGAGTTATATATGAATTTTGTTGTTTACCTTGTTAGGATAAAGGTAGAAGGTGACTACCATGGAATGAGCTAATGCATCTGTAATGGTTGGTACTATGTCTAGCCTTGTATTTACGTTGTGCTTGATATCATCAACTCTGTTGGCTATTTTGAGTGACAGGTACAGGTATGGAGGTTGATATCTTGTCATTAATTGGTAACTACTAAGTTGTTGGTGATTGGCTTACTCGGAGTAATGCTTGACCTGCTCGATAATCATTTTGTATACTGCAAGGGGAATCAGTTGACTTGATAGCTGATAAGAGATAGTTTCTACCGTGGGTAGTTCATACTATCTAAATTAGAATGACGAACTACGATCGTGCTTGATCCCTTCGAGCAACAGAAAGGGTACATAGACAGCCTCTATGCGGTTCAACACAACTCTATAAGGTTATTCATATCATCTGAAAGTCCTGCTTACGGTTTTGCAGTTCATACCATCTATTCAGAGATGATTGCAACCTTGGCGAGTATATATCATGGGAAACTGGCCGTCTGTTATTTGGGCAATTGGCCCATGTTAGTTTGGCAACTGGCCATCTGTTATTTGGTTAGTTTGGCAACTGGCTGTCTGTTATTTGGGCAATTGTACTGTGTTAATTTGGCAACTGGCCGTCTGTTATTTGGGCAATTGGCCCGTGTTAGTTTGACAACTGACCGTTTGTTATTCGGGCAATCGGCCCGTGTTAGTTTGGAAACTGGCCGTCTGTTATTTGGACAATTGGCCCGTGTTAATTTTGGCAACTGGCCGTATAAGTTATCGGGTTGGAAACTGGTCGTATAAGTTATCGGGTTGGCAACTGGCCAAATTTATTTTAGGCAATTGGCCGATTCTTATATTTAATTTTTCTTTTTTCGAAAATTGGATCCCTCGTGGAATTTTATGAGCATTATGGTATGGGAGATATGTTCATTGAATTCCAACCTTGAGACCATTATGACTTTTGTTTAGCAGGATCTCAAGTGTGTTGTTCTTGGGATAATTCAATGAACATTTTGCAGGTTAAATGCGAATTGGTTCCAAAAATTTGAAAGTCTGGTTTCTTGAGTGGCGTTTCAGGGAGTCGGAGGTTGCCAAGAGCTCCGTAACCCGACCCGCTGGAAGCGAAAATTCTCTAATCTGCCACAGTTGGTATCAGAGAAGTTCCGGTTCAATTGGGACCGTGAGTTTTGGACTCGTCATCGTCTTTGTTTTAATGCGACTACATGTAATTCTATGTACATCTGGTTTTATTTTGAATTTCAGGGACGAAGTTTTATTTTTAGAGGTTAATGGTGTGACAGTCTGTACATTTTCTCGGGCTTACGTGAATAGAGCTGGCAAACGGGAGGGCCGGGGCTTGCTCGTTACAGGTTCCACGGGTTCGGGTTAATACGGGTTGAAACCCGCGGGTTAAAATTCTTCACGGGTTGTCATTTCTTCAACCCGTGCCCGTAACGGGTTGAACCCGCGGGTTCACAGGTTAGCCCGCTCATGACTCAATTCAGAAATCTCATTAATCTAACGGTTCTGATTCCCCTCTTCTCTCACCTAGAAAGCCTAGCCTATTTATCTTTTTCTGCCTGGTGTTTCTCTTCTCTCCGAAACTCTTCACAAGCCAAAATTCTACTCAAAAAAAAAAAAACAACCATTTTCTTCTTCTTCTCTCTAATCCATCTTCTATATCACGAACAGATCCTTATGAACCAAAATCATTTTCTTCTTCATCTCTCTAATCCATCTGCGTTGTATCTCATCTTAGTACTATGTAATTATGCGCTAAGCTTGAACATCCACAATACTATGTTGTCGGGATGGAAGCATGGAACAAATGAGAAAAACAGAAAGACCAAACAATACCATTGTTCCATAGATATCTTCTTACAGTAATCACCCCACAATAGAAACTACACAGACCAACCTTTTTACTTGCATAGTTATCACAAATTCACAATGAATGAGTGAATGAATGAAAGCTTTAGGGAAACAGTAAAACAAGGGTGTACGTGAATTTACATTACTGAATATCCAAATGTATCAGCAAATGAAAATTCTGTAATCATCAGCAACTTTGGTTCCAACATTCAAGTAGTTGACATCAACGACATTGTCTCCCAGATCCTGTGGTTATAAAACAAACAAAAAAAACTTAAAAAACAAAGTCAATTCAATCAATTTCCAATACACAGTCAAATGCTGACCTTCGTAGATTGTTCTGACGATATGGGCATATCCTGGAATGAGATCTTCGTAAATGATTCCTCCTGGATGGGCATCAAGGACCACCAGCACTCCTATAAATAGGAAAACAGATTAACTAACACAGCAATTCATGATGGTTTCTGTTCTTTAGCCAAATTATATCATCAAATGCACTTATAGGACATGGAATTTCTACTGTTCCCTTTGCATTTTGCACACATGAAAAGGATTACATTTCATCTGATGTTTAAGTTTTTGTGATTCCCCAGACGAATAAGTGCAACTCAGTCACGGGTTTACGGGTTGAACTCGCGGGTTCACGGGCCGGGACGGGTTAACCCGTTTACTCACAAGCGAACATTTCTCCAACCCGAACCCGGCTTGTTTCAAAACAAGCCGAGCCGAGTTCGGGTTTTCACGGGTCGGACACGGGTTAACCCGCGGGTTTTGACTTGTTTGCCAGCTCTATACGTGAACCCATTTACCAAATTGTGCGCTTTGAGAGCCTGAAATCCTAATGCTCAAGTGCCTTTAACACTCTTAGGTTATCCATTAGAGTTCTGGTAGATGTTTAGATATTTTAGCATGTTTGATACTTGGCATTGTGGGCAATTGAGTAATTTACTTATATGATGTTAAAAACTATGAACGAAAGAATTCGAAAGAGGGGATAGCTCAGATTTCTTCTTCCTTTTTTGTCTCTTCTCCTCTCCCTGTGACTGAAACTGCAGGAGCATAACTAAAATTTCTCTTGCATGAGTGAGATTCATATACTTAAAGTTTTATTGAGTTGGAAATATTAATTTTGGGTTGGCTGATTTCATGGACGAGATGGGAAGATGTTTGTGTTCTTCAAATTCAGAGATGCTTGAAGACATATCATTCTCTTTGCTCGACTGAGAAAGTGATTTTATGTAAATCAATTGAATATTGTTTAGCTTGGTTTTAAAAATTAGCGAGGAGTTTATTGCTCAATCTGTTAAGACGGCAAGGGATAGGGGTTGTTGGGTGTCCATCATTGTGAATTGATTTTTACGGCTTGAAGCACATTTGGTGGTGTGCTGGTAGTATAGCGATAGAAGGGAGCCAAATCTGCACATCAAACTCAGAATCTGTAGCACTAATTCATGCACATCAAGCGTTTGATAATAAGACCGAAGATAGGTAAGATTCTAGTCCTCTTTTGTATTTTGCAATACCTGACTAAATGAAGTGATGTCATGGTTTTTTTGTTGAATGTGTATTATGTAATAGTCACTGCATGTTAAGTATGTATGTTCCTTATCATCCATAATGGGATATGTTAGATATTAGTTTACAATGTTAATGGGAGAAATGGGGATACACAATTAGACCACCGTACCAGAGCTTGGAAACAATGAAGGGGATGGTATTTGTAACCACCACTTTTGTCTTATTCATACTGTGGTCGGTGTGAGTAACCTACGGTAATCCGATACGATGTGATTTTCATTTCTTTTATTTCATGAGGGTTCCTATCCTTTCATATAATGGATTTGGTAATGTTATAATATTTTTTAAATTAATCCATGGTGTCTGCACTTGACAATAACCTGGAGTGTCATTTGTTCCGTTGACTACTTACGCAAGGACCTAGGTGAGACAAGTTATAGTATTTTGATGGCTAGATTCTTAGTTTCATTCGTTAGTGTCCAGTATTTTGGAAATGTGGGATTTAGTTTGGATTTGACGGAGTTAGGACAAATAAATTACATCTCTTATTTTTATTCTTCTTGCTGGCCTTACATAAATTCTTTTCTTTCATTTCTGGTGGATGAACGGTTTTTACAGCGCGTTGATTTTCCCGTAAATGCAACTCCATAGCTTAATTAAGATTCTTAAGGTTATGATAATATGAGTTGGCGAAGCACAAATTAGCGAACATTAAGTTTTGTGTTGTCTTTAATTTATGTTTGATTTTGTGGCATTTTCATGGTAGTTTCTATTTCGGTTGCACTGTGACTGCCCTTTTGTGTTGGTCATGACAACGTTTTTAAACCATTTTTGCACGACAAAATGAGTGAATATGGTTGCACCAATCTTAGTGAATGTTTTGTTCTTATATTGCTAACCTAACCGTTTGAGCTTGAGATGGAAAATTGCAATAGAGAAGTTATTTATATATCTTAATGATTAATTTTAGAAATAGTCTAGCTCTTGGTCATGGGTTGCTCTTAATATAAATTTTGTCGTGTGCGCGGTGTCAATCTCTGTTATGGCCTGTTCTTAGTTATGAATTCTTGTGAATGTCTTTGTATCCAGCTTGATGATGGGTAAATTAGTATAAGCCAAAAGTGTTTTCGTTTCTTTTGAGTATGATAGTAATGTTTTTATAAATGTTGGCGGTAAATCTTAGCCCATCGACAGACTGGATAAGCATTTGTTTTGGTATGTGTTGGTATGACTTAGCTACTGTATAACTAGTGTTCGAAAAATGCTTGTTACAGACTACAATGTCCAAACGCAGTTCGTGTAATTGTGCGTTTGAACATTTGATTCATAAAATGAGTCATTGTTAAGGAAGTCACTTCAAGGAGAAACCACCATCTGCTTAATGATGCTATTTATACTTACTCTCACTTGTACTTCTTTGTCATTTTACATTTTCTAAATAGTGCAAGTGATGTGGAATGAACAAGAGTCTGATTTTGATAGATTTTGTCAACTGTTAGTGGTGTCTGGATCTGCTTTAGTTCCAACACTAGTACACTACAGTTTGGATGTCCATTCCATGTTGGCTGGATTTATTTAATTTCGAGCCTTTGTTTCAAAAAAAGACGTATCTCCTAGTGAAGAGAAATTTGCTGTGGTCATGTATTATATTTCTAGCAGGTTCTCATGATAATTAGTCTATATTTTTCAAACACTTGAAATATACTAGTATGGTGCTACAGTACCTCATCCATATAGTCTATGGCTTCACGAGAATTTCAGTTTTAATATCTTTTACACATTTTATGTATATACGAGTGTTTCATTTTATGGTGCCCAATATTTAGAGAACGTGGGAAATTCTTTGACTTTGCCGAGGTTACAAAAAAATTAATTTCATCTTTTAATTATATTCTTGTTGTTAGCCTTAAATAAAATTTCTTATTTTGGGGTTTCATCTCATCTGTAATGGGCATACTCTAAACTGTACATACAATACCCTAGAATGAGTTCTATATGATTTTGTTGTTTACCTTGTTAGGATAAAGGTAGAAGGTGACTACCAGGAAATGAGCTAATGCATCTGTAATGGTTGGTACTATGTCTAGCCTTGTATTTACGTTGTGCTTGATATCATCAAGTCTGTTGGCTATTTTGAGTGACAGGTACAGGTATTGAGGTTGATATCTTACCATTGATAACTACTAAGTTGTTGGTGATTGGATTACTCGGAGTAATGCTTGACATGCTCGATAATCATTTTGTATACTACAAGGGGAATCAGTTTACTTGATAGCTGATAAGAGATAGTTGTTACCGTGGGTAGTTCATACTATCTAAATTAGAATGACGAACTACGATCGTGCTTAATCACTTCGAGCAACGGAGAGGGTACGTAGGCAGCCGCTATGCGGTTCAGCACACTCTATAACGCTGTTCATATCATCTGAAAGTCCTGGTTACTGTTGTGCAGTTCATACCATCTATTCAGAGATGATTGCAACCTTGGCGAGTATATATCAGGGAAACTGGCCGTCTGTTATTTGGGCAATTGGCCCGTGTTAGTTTGGCAACTGGCCGTCTGTTATTTGGTTAATTTGGCAACTGGTTGTCTGTTATTTGGACAATTGGCCCGTGTTAATTTGGCAACTGGCCGTCTGTTATTTGGGCAATTGGCCCGTTTTAGTTTGGCAACTGGAATTCTGTTATTTGGGCAATTGGCCCGTGTTAATTTTGGCAACTGGCCGTATAAGTTATCGGGTTGGCAACTGGCCAAATTTATTTTAGGCAATTGGCCGATTCTTATATTTAATTATTTATTTTTTGAAAATTGGATCCTCGTGTAATTTTATGAGCATTATGGTATGGGACATATGTCCATAGAATTCCAACCTTGAGACCATTATGACTTTTGTTTAGCAGGATCTCAAGTGTGTTGTTCTTGGGATAATTCAATGAGCATTTTGCAGGTTAAATGCGATTGGTTCCAAAATTTTGAAAGTCTGGTTTCTTGAGTGGCGTATCAGGGAGTTGGAGCTTGTCAAACGACCTGTAATTTGACCCGCTGGAAGCAAAAACTCTCTGGTCTACCACATTTCCCTTCTGTGGGGCATCCCAGCCTAGTTAAGGGAAATTATTTTTCATGTATCAACACATATCAAGTTGGATAATAATCTTGTCCATGCCTATATTATTTGTGTCATTTAAGTTTGTGTTTCTATTGCACATAAATTGCCAATTCTATTACAGGAGTTCCAAGTTTTTGGTTTCGAAAAATCGGATAATAAAGTGATAATCTTCAAAACCATTATCCTATTAATTTTATTGATGGCTAGAAAACACTCGCTTATTAGTGCTAATGAAATTAACTAGGATTTTTCTTTTTGGTTTTCTAAAATTAACCTGTAGTTCGGAAACCTACAATTGTAATCAATGTATGCGGTTGAGAAATCTAACCTGTAAGTACTTTATACGATTGGGAACCCAAAATTTCCAACTGTAGACAAACTCATGAACTCCATATACGGTGTGGAAATGCTAACTGTAAACAAATTCAGAGTAATTTACAGTTGGGAGTTCGTATTTTCTCAACCGTATAATTGGTGTATGGTTAGGAATTGCTATTTTTCCAACCGTAGAGTTGATTTTATGGTTAAGGAATATTGATTTTACAGCCTATACAATTCTTAAATTAATTTCTAAATCCCTAATTTGATCTAATCTAACATATTCATGCAATCAAAAGGATGGTGTTTTCGGTTCTTACCTAATTGAAGTCACATTGGTTGATTACTAGTGTCTCACTGTTCGATATTATTCTTCTTCTTGAAATTCATCCGATATCCGAACGCCTTCTGTCCCGAAACAAGTCCAGTGGGGAAGGCGAGAGACATAATCTCATAAAAGCATAACAAATTTTAACACCGGCTTGCCTGCCTAGACGCCACCGTCCTGGGATTTAACATCGTTATTATTCGTCATTGAAGTAGATGAAAAAAAGGAGGAGAAGAAGAGATGAAAAAGAGGAAGTGGCGATTTTTCCTTTTTTTGGGTTTATGTTTAATTTATTGGTTTTCTATTCGCTTTAGGCTTGTTATAAAAGGTTAATTAGATTAGTTATTAAAGGGTATTTTCTATTTTTATAATAGAATAAGTCCTTCCTTATCTGCATACTAAAAATTTGAATCCACAAGTGCCCTCAAAACTAAAAGCTTATAGAGCCCTTATAATAGGATTCTAATACTAACGGTTACTTAGTTTGTGTTTCCACGTTTTCAATTTAACTCCTAATTTTACAAAGATTCCTTTTTTCGTATTATAATTCTATTTTTTTCTTAAACTCTTTTTACCCATAAATGATACTCCCTCTGTTTTTATGGAAAAGAAATACTTTCATTTTTTTTCATTTTAACCTAAAAATAGACCAAATTGAAAAAGTGAAAGTATCTCTTTTCTAGAAACGGAGAAAATATTTAGCTAAACCGGCTGAAATAAAATTTAGAGAATAATGGAAACTGAATTTTCCTTTGACATTATCTTCACCGAAAAACTAAAAAATACGCCTTATCCATAATAAGGTGCACCTCGTATGGATTTCACTTTGCTTCGATTAAGCTATAGCAAAGCGGAATGCTTACTATTGTGCTTGCCCTAAGACACAAGTTTTCCTCTGTACTAGTGGTAAACCGAGACACCACATATATAAAGATCGCCCCACTTGACTTTGTAGTAGATATAAGTAATGTAAGAGAAATCTGTAGTGCACTCGAGTACATGTGCATGTGACATGTCCCTTTTGTACTAGCCGTATCCGAGCAGATCATCCACTCATTTGGACAACAGTGACCAGCTGTGAATCTGTGATCAATGTTTGAGCTACACAAACAGGTGGGAAAAGATTAAATGACGGGATATGTCCCGTTTTTCTAAATAGAAACATCTATGATCGATTTGGATGGATATGTGACACTTGAGCGCGCTCCATCGAAGTGTAGGAAGCACATGGTAAATAATCTCACGACTTCCTCCTAGCATCTGACTTTTTTTCCTTGTCGACTAAAAGTTCACGCTTCCTATGCGTAAACAAGAAGGCCACGTGAACTGATGCGGGACGCACCATAACCCGGTCCCAGAGATGGAGAAATGGCAAAATCTTCAGGTAAGACAAATGCATTCTTTCCGTCCATTATAAATATTACAGCTACTGACCTCTTAGTACGTCGAAACGTTAGGTTGGTCGTCCCTTTCTAGAGTCAACTTCATCCACAAAGAGAGAAGAAGACAACTCGAAGGCAATTAATACGAAACAGCAAGACGGACGGCAATACTCGATTAATTGGATATTTATTATTTAGAATTATATTCCAAACGGGTAATATTGTATTGTGAAATTACTTTGAGAATCTGCAATTTTTCACTTTTTGCGTAATTAGTACTAGTATGCAATAGCTGATAAGTTCTCATTAGATATTTTGTAGCCTCTGGTAGGTAACGTAGGTTTATCATATATTCACATGGCATTGTCTTATTAGCTCTCTTTACCTACCCATTCATGATAAGTGTGATAACGTTTCAGCTTTCGATTCCCTAGAGTCAAAACCATAAACAACGTCTCAACCACATTCAATTTTACGCCACGAAAAGCTAGTAGCTAAACTCTTGGCAAAACGACTATATAAATGCAGCCCATGTGGTTGCTTACACAACGCAACTTCTTTCTTCTCACCAAGAAATCTCCCTCCCTGGCATTCTCTCCTCCAACTGGTATCTTGAACCAATATTTCATCTTCTTACTCCTTAATTATCAAGAAAGATGGCTGCAAATTCACGTATTTCAAGGCTTTTTATGGAGGTTGTTCCTCCTAAATTTGTGCCAATTATTAGGTACAGAGCATCAAAACCACTGGACACAATAGTGGAAGAAAAGAAAGATATTCATGCCTCGGATAATGGGAACCGTTCCTCTTTGTCCTTCAAGGTTTTATCTACTTCGTCTTCTAGTTCTTTGTGCGCTTGAAAATGGTCGAGATAATATCAGTTCCAGTATTTGATTTATTCCACGGTTTATTAATACGTGGTTGATCAGAAGGGATTGATGATTAGATCCGGTGGAAAGTAGAAGTGATGTCGGAGAGCTATGTCACTTCCTTAATACACAGAAGAACATAGATATATGGTTAGCTAGAGTAGTATCGGGTGTTGTGGCAGAATAATGAGATGTGCTTTTATTTTCTCTCTTCTTCTTGCTTGAGCTTTAGAATGTTGTTTTTTAAATGCAGTAATTCAGTTTATTGTTGAATAGGTGAATTTCACCTTTATTATTGATTTTCTATTCTATCGATGAAGAGTTTGGTGTCTGAGAGCTTCAAATCAGGTCATTGGTGTCATCACCTAATCATGACTTTACTATATTATACAATGACATCGGATCCTCTTATTATATTCTTTCTTTTTTTTTGCTGCAAAACACACCCATGCATTAAAAAAGAAAGGAATTACAAACAACAGTTAGGGACTCCTTCCTGTACAACGAATTCAGAAAGGGAGGAAAGGAGTCCCAGAGACTCTTAATACTATCTAATCTAGCACGACGAGCAAGTCGATCAGCTAGATGATTGTACAGACGCTTAACATACACAGTTTTAAAGGAAACAGACTCGGATAAAAGACACCGACAATGTTCAAGAAGATCTCCGTTCCGCCATTCAATATTACATCTGACTCCATTAACAAAATGTACCAATTGGAGACAGTCACTAACAAAAGCTACTTTGGAGAGATTCATCTCTTCTGTCCAAGAGATGGCCAAAATTAGAGCAGCAGCTTCAGCACCTACCGCGTCTGAAGTCAAACCAAAGTCAGCTCTCGAGCTTCTTACATTTCCTGCACAGTCACACCAAATAATACCCAAACCCATATTAAAATCTTTGAAAGAACCATCAACGAACATGATATGATCCACTTCAGAGCTGGAGATTTTAAGATCACTATAAATAGCAGAAGAACTACATTGACGAGTAGTGATATAAGAGTTAATAAGACTCTTAGTATTGAGAATAACTCGAGGAAGGTCAACTGATATATTTCTGAACATAACATCAAATCTTAACTTCCAAATACTCCACATCACAATAGAACCAATAGAGGGCCAGTAGACTTTATAAGGGGAGGCAGGAAGATCAAGACTATGCCAGTACAGAAATAAGTCATCAATCCAATCTATTTCAGAAGGGATTAAGAGTTGCAAAGAGAGACCAAATCAAATATGAGCAGCAACATGACAATCTATATGCTTTTATGCTAAACCAAAACCGATTCAACATATTGTGACTTTTTCACATATTGTTTCTACCAACATGGGCTAGAACTTAATCCTGCTAAATCAAAAAGTCACCCAAACCACAAGGGTTCACAACATATGAGATCGAATATTAAGGTAGTAAAACCGAAATCAAACATCCCATAAACATACATAGAAATAATATAAAAGCATTTAAGCACAGGCTATGTAAACCGAAAACTATTACAAGAAAAATTATAAATCAAATAATTTTATTCATAATAGATAGTTTTTATTCATAATAGACTTTATTGAAATAAATCAAAAACTACTGTTTATTTTTCCTTTCTTTTTCAACTTAATCACTGGGAAGAACATTCCTTGGGACCAAGTGCTTTTTGTCGCTCTTCTTCGATTTTTGATTCTTGATCCCAAAACTCTGATTCAAATTTTTGAATTCCTTTAAGAGTTTCTATGTCTTTTCGAGCAGCAAAGCCTAGTTGTTTCTGAAAACAGTCAAGTTGTTTACCTAAACTATCAAGGTAAACAATAAGAGTCTTATTGTTAGAATTTGGAGTAATTCTTTTAAAACCTTCGTAGTGGGTTTGTACCCCAATCATTTGACTTACAGTCTTATTGGTCATAGCATTAATGCTCATCATCTCGTCAAAATCTTCTCCTCCGACTGATTCACATATTTTGGTAATTATGCACGGAAAACCGAGATGTCTCTTGATACCAGAAGATGAGTTAGAATCTGATATCTTGATCATTTGGATGACAATGATACCGCAAAGATATATTTGAGTATCCTCTTTCAACGGAAAATAGATAAATTCTGCAAATGTCTTATCCCAGACTGATTTATCTCTTGTACTTGCAAAATGGTTGCTAAAGCAAGTTTACCGAAAACCCTAAGATGAAAGGGTATATTCTTTGTAGGTAATCTATCATTTTTCCATGCAACCTTATTTCCAATGAGACATGTTGAAATGGTATCGTGGTCAATTTCAACTCCGGTAATCAGGTGATTACTTCCCTCGTCGTACTTAATAGCATTAGAAATTGTCTTACGATCAATATAATAGATACATCGACCAACAAAAGTCACAAAACTGAGTTTTTTGTAATCAACATTGTGTATATTGGCATAGAACACTCTTACCAAATCAGGTGAATATTCTTCAAGGTTAAAAAGATCCCCCCAGTTTCGGTCTTGAACAAGATTCACATAATCCTTGTTTTGGACATCTGGATCAAACTTCTTTTCAGTGGTAAAATTCATTCCCTTAAGTGCTTCGTATTTTCTGAAGCAAGAGCTATCAATGAAACGTGAAAATTCATGCTTGTTGTCAATACTGTTAGGAAATCTGATTTCATCCATATTTTCAATTCTGATCCGTTTATTAGCGGATTTAGTTCTTGATTTCGCTTTTCTCATACTTGCGAAAATATGAAAAACCCTAGTTACAGTTTTGAGCAATCTTCCTCAATATGTTTGAACACATAGCAAGAGATTATCTTTTATATGAAGATTAGATATCAAAATCCGTAAATAACTAGTTTTAGGAAATACATTCAAAATCGGAAATTGTGGCTTGTGGGGAAACGATTCCGATTTTGTGTCTAGGTCTTTCTTTATGGACTGGATCTTTATTTCGGGTTGATTCCATGTTTTTGTCCAATAATATGTGTACTCTTTTATTACCAGAATGTGATAATATCACTTGAAATTTATTCAAGAATTTACTAGAGTATACAAAGATAAAATTGAACAAAATATGATATTTGTTAAAAATATCATCATAATCATAAACCATGTAATATTTCAAAAGATCACTTGCTTCATTAAAAAAGTTGTGAGGTGCATGAAGCAATCCATTGTTAATAAAATTATTAACTGAAAACTTATTCCTTGTAGGAATACATATTTTCCAAAATCTCACCCTAGATGCTGATACATTGACAGAATTGCATCCGAAAATGTACATGTATATGCTTTGGTAGGCCATCCAAAATATATTTAAGGCTCCAGATTTATCAAGAACACAATATCCATCGTTCATGCAAACCATAAGAGGAATCTTATGCAATCTCAAGGTACAACCTGTCACATAGGCCTTAGTATCATTGTCACTCAACATAATGATATACAATCCTATGTCCACTAAAGGATTATGTAAGTAACTTAAGACATACATAAGCAAAATTCCTAACATGTTTAGGAATAAGAGTATTACATACTTCATATGTGATTTCCACCACGATCTTATAAAGTAGTCAAATCCTGCCATTATGTTAACTGAATCGACTATTAGATTCAATTTCTTATAGGTTGGATCGCATCAAACATAGATTGTTAGATCTTTTCGTGTTTTCCTGCTCTGATACCAATTGAAAAGGAGAGGGTACCCAAATATACCTCAAGCTAAAACTTTTCCTACCTATAAGTCCTTTCTCCGAAAGTGATTGTCTACGGACTGAGTCGAGATAATACAACTAATCGGTTCACGCTTCGTGTGATCGTCTATGGATAAGAGATCGAGACAATACAACAACGAAATATGTTACTTGATAAAAAGGTTCGAACTTAACCAAACACAATAAGATTCACTTATCAAGTAAATAGGAATTAACGTTTGTGTAATTTACTTTAATTATATTAAAACAATTATAATGCGGAAATATAAAATAAATGACACAACAAGATTTTGTTAACGAGGAAACTGCAAATGCAGAAAAACCCTGGGACCTTGTCCAGAATTAAACACTCTCAGGATTAAGCCGCTACACAAAATTACACCTAACTTCGTATAGTTGAGACCAAGCAACTAAACCTATAGTTCACCTAGTTCCGTCTGTATTCTCACGCCTCCAACTTATAAATAAGTCACGTACTTGGAAAAATTTCTTTGGTTCGTATTCCAAACAGTAAAGGAACAACAAATCTGTTTGGTATCAACTCTCTTCAACCAAGTGATATGAGTTGGACAAAGGCACTTCTGTTTATCTTAGCATAAACTCCTTCGTCAGGTCCTTAGATCTATCTTATGTTCAATTAGCGAAGTAATCATTTAAGATTAAGCTAACAACACTATTAATCCAAGGAATTGTGTTGATGCCGATCTACTCAATTAATCAATCCAATATATCACAAGGATAAACCGATTATTAATTGGATCATCTTTTACCGAAACAAGTATTGTGCACACCAAAGATTATGAACCTATAAATCAGAAATCTTCAATATCTTCTTCGTCTTCAAATATTCTTAGATCTTCAATAATAACCTGCACACAATCACTTGAATCTCTTGTGATCAATCACGCACAGAACGGAGTCTGTTAACAATGGATTATCACAAGATCGTCTTTAGAACTAACAACAGTCTACAGATCCCTGTCGAAACTCTGAACTAGTTTGAGTGAATCTTATATCAGAAGAGAAGATTCGCAAACATAAACAAACTAGGTGCAATCAAAGTTCAACCACCGTTAGTCAATCAAATCAATGAAAACAAAAGATAAACCGCAATTATCTAGTTTCTCACCAATGGTACACGCTAGATCTTCTCAATCCCAAAGAAGACTTTAAACTGAGTGGCCGTAAGAGATTTCTCCTAATTAGGTTACCCTCCTCTCCGAATAGGCGGCTACACCAGTAACAACACAACAAAGAGGAAGCTTGTTGTTATGAAGGATTAGTTTGCTAGAAAGGCAAACTTCAAGTATTTATAGACAAGGAAGTTTGGACACCAAGGAGTTTCCAAAACCGAAAATATTCACAAGATATTCACTAAAGCACAAATTCGGTTTTCATAATTCCTGGAAATGCTCTGTCCAAAAATAATGATCGAAATCTCTCGAAAAATCTATAATTAGTAAATGCACATTACTAATTCTTATTTTCCTACAAAATGAAATTAATAACCTTAATTAAAAGATTATTAACTTATTTATGTTTCGATCCTGGGATTCTCTTTTCTTAGCTATTAAGGAATAAATTTAAACAATTAAAGAAATAAACATCCATAGCACGTGTTCAAAGTATGTCGACATCCTTACTTTGTAAGTTCTCTTTCACACTTACAACCTTGAAACCGATTTGCCACACTTCCAAACAAGTTTAGAATTGATTCATCTGACTTTCAAGAACTATGTGATTGATCAAATAACATTCAATCACAATCATGGGTTTAAGTTTTACAAAAACAGGTTTCGGTTCTACCTTCCATGTGAGTATTGTGCATAGTCACACTAGCTTTCCAAAATTCGGTTGACTAGGTATTAGGATCAGTTCCCCACATATATGGTATCTAACTTATATGTGTTTCATATGTCCATAGGATCGGTTCCCATTTGCCTAAAAACGTGTTGCACATGTTCATAGGATCGGTTCCCCTTTCTGCCATAAACCTTGATGCACCTCATACAAGGATCAGTTCCCCTTTGTGATGTATTACACCTCTTACTAGGATCGGTTTCCCTTTTTCATATTTGGCCAGACATAAAATCACAAACCCGATCATACTATCTCAGGTGATTACTTAAGATCGATTTCACTAATAAAAGTCATACCAATACACAAGTCAGGCCTTTGTGAATAGTTCAACCAAGAACACAAACAAGTCGTGAATGGTTATACTCAATCATACATATTGGTTGTTCATAAGATATGCAATGAATAACAAAACCATATTGTTCCCTAGGATGAAATCCTCACCTCATACCGATACATAATCACAATAGCATTCAAATGATTATGGCGATGTCTTATCTACAAATTTTAATGGTTAAGCAATAAACCTCGTATTATATTCCTTAATACAATGTCTATCTAGAATTCAAATATTCTTCGCAGTTTTGTTTTCAATATGCACGATTTGAACGATATGTTAGGGAATGAAACAGTTCAAGTCAAATATCACTAACCTCAAGTGGAAGGATGATTGTTGTCGTTATAGCTCCTTGCTTCTTCACATCTTCAAGTCTTTGCAATACTTATAATGTCTCATATCCTAATACTTTCAAGCTAACCTATATGAAGTTGACTCTAGTACATAATCAAGCGACTCTTAACATGAGTTTTGATTCACTAAAATATGACAACCAAACTTGACATACCAGTGCTTGGTGGGTTCAACCGAGCTATGCCCTGACAGCTTTATTTAGAAAATTAGAGGTCGCAATATTAGATTTAAGACCATGGTGGAAAACTTATGATCGTAAGGTTTATAAAAGTAAGGATCATGGACTCACAAATCAAATTTTAATTGATAATAACAAATTGCAGATAAATTAGTTAATTATATGTCACATGATAGATCTAAGGTATGAAGATACTATAAAATTGTTCTAGTACCTTTGAAAATGCGGGGGGTCTAACAACCACACCCAACAATTCGTATGGCAATCTGAGAGGACTTACTCCAATATACTTTCTAGAGAATCACACTAGACAGTCAGACTCAATCTAGAATAAAGTATATCAAAGAGTTTAATATCTCTAACTCTTAATTCAATCTGCAATCAGCAAATAGAAATCTACGAGCCCGATTGAATATAAGAGGAGTAAACTTAAATGGTACCAAAGACCAATGTTCAAGTGTCAATCAATGTAAATCAACAACCAAAGGTTGGATATTCTAATTGATTGATCTAACGCACAAACTGTGATATTTCAATTATATAACAAAATATAATGCGGAAAAGAAATACTACAGACACCAGAATTTTGTTAAAGAGGAAACCGCAAATGTAGAAAAACCTCGACCTAGTCCAGTTTGAGCACCCCACTGTATTAAGCCGCTACAGACAATAGCCTACTACCAATTAACTTCGGAATGGACTGTAGTTGAACCCTAATCAATCTCACACTGATTAAAGGTACAGTTGCGCTCCTTACGTCTCTGATCCCAGCAGGATACTACGCACTTGATTCCCTTAGCTGATCTCACCCACAACCAAGAGTTGCTACAACCCAAACTCGAAGACTTGATAAACAAATTTGTATCATACAGAAAAGTCTATAGGATTGAATAAATCTGTCTCCCACAGAAATACCCAAGAGTTTTTGTTCCGTCTTTTGATAAATCAAGGTGAACATGAACCAATTGATAAATCGGACTTATATTCCCGAAGAATAGCCTAGTATTATCAATCACCTCACAATAATCTAAATCGTATGATGGCTAAACTAGATATTGTGGAATCACAAACGATGAGACGAAGATTGTTTTTGACTACTTTTTTTATCTTGCCTATCGGAGAAATAAATCTCAAGCCAATTTTATAATTGTACTCGTACGATAGAAACAACAAGATCAGATCACACAACTACAAGAGAAGTAGTATCGGTCTGGCTTCACAATCCCAATGAAGTCTTCAAGTCGTTAACCTACAGGTTTTAGGAAAACCTAAGGTTAAAGGAAAATCGACTCTAGCTATACAACTAGTATCGCACATGAGGTGTGGGGATTAGGTTTCCCAGGTGTTATAGTTCTCCTTTATATAGTTTTCAAATCAGGGTTTGCAATCCAAGTTACCTTGGTAACAAAGTAATAATCATCGTTAAATGAAAAACCTGATTCAACCAAGCTAATATCTTTCAACCCTTAGATCGAACTTAGCTTGTTACACACATATGAAATGTACCATCCTTTAGGTTTATGTAATCGTACGCAAACGTGTACACTCATGTTGGCTCAATAATGGTCAACCAAAGTTAGCCATATTGTTACTCTCATATTAACCTTATTCATTTTATCAATAACTAGTTCAAATGACTCAAATGATACTAGTTAACGAGTTGTTCGATTGCATAGCAGACACAATTGAAATCAAATCGTTTTGATTCACTTAAATCAATCATGAACATTATAGCCACGGTTTACAAAGATTGCATTCCTTAAGATTTAAATATTTAAGTTCATGAACAGACCGATTTGACAAAATAACAAGCTTAAGTATGCGTACGGGTATGTGTACTTAAGCAACCGGATTTGAGTTTGTTAAGTTTCCAAACTCAGCAGAAATTCTCGGTTGGAAAACTTCTGTTAGTATGCGTACGGGTACGCATACTTAAGGTGACTAGTTTAGGAGTGTGTAATTCCCAAACTCAACAGATATTTTCGGTTCGGAAACTTCCTCTAGTATGCGTACGGGTACGCGTACTTAAGGTGACTAGTTTAGGAGTTTGTAATTCCTAAACACAACAGATATTTTCGGTTCAAAAACTTCTACCAGTATGCGTACCCGTTGTCTCCTTCACCAATTTTGTATACACACATATGCATACACTTGGTTCCCGGTTTGTGGATTTATACACTAATGTGCGAACACACTATATATGCTTATATCCAAGGATGGTTATATCATCAACTCTTAATTTCAATAATTGAAACTTTCTTCGAGGACGTTATATAGTTGTTGTTCACAAACCATTTTTTGTCAAAGCAATTTTCAAGTTATTGAAATTATCATAATGAAACATTCCAAGGCAACACTAAATGATTGTATCACGCAAACCATGTTAGATGTAACTCGACAATTTTCATATGATCTTATTCGGAATTTCGTCACGAATGTAAGATGAACATGGCTAAAGAGAAAGCTTGTAAACACATGTTTCGATAAATATATAAGCGAGATGAACTCAGCTCGAAATCTCAAATGTTCATAATAGAAAACTATATCGTAACACGACTTATATCTCATTATAGGAGATAGAGTAGAAATAGACTTTTCAAGTGATAGATGACTGATAAGTGCATAATTCATATGATTTTAGTGTCCATTCCATACTTGGTTTAGCTATTATTCTTGCATATTTTCGTATTATTACTCTTGTTTTCTCTTATTTGTCTCTATTAGGTGAATCATCCAAAAAGGAGCAACAAAGTTCTGAAAATAGATAGGAAGAGAAGTATCCTAAGTATCCAAGTACCCAAGTCCAAGAGAAGTGGAAGAAGTGCGACGAAAAAGAGCAAAACGCTCAAAATCAAGAGAAGGGACAAAGACCGATCTTAACTCATTCAAATTAAGTATTTCTCATCATCATCTTGAAGATAATTTAAAGATAAAAATAATGCAAAAGGAATGAGGTCATTCCGAGTTCGGATGAAGAAGTTGTGGCCAAAACAAGCTTTTATTGAATACCGAAGACAGTAAAGGTCGCGGACGGGTTTCATACTTTAATTCCGAAAATTTCTGCCGGAATTTGAAGTTCGCGGACTGGTACGCGTACTTACCAATTAGGAAAACGTGTATTAATACCTTGGAAGGCCTAAGGTCACGTTTGGGAGTCTTTATGCCGTATTTTCGGGTCGGGTTCTTTAACCAAACTAAATACTTGATAGCCAAGCAATGTAAACCTAAAATGGTATTAGGCCTTTCACATATCATCATATCACAAGTTCTATATCAAAACCTAGGGTTTACCCCTTTAAGGAAAAACCACCGTTGTAACCCATTTAAATGTTTGTCTATCTAAAATGGTCATCCCTTGGCACCATAAGTGGAGTTTAATTAGTGTTTCTTTTGAGTTGTCTAAGTCTAGAGTTGACTGCTTGACACCTTGGTGTATATGTGTCATCAGGAGAAGAGCTCAGGGGTAATGTTGTCATTTTAAAAGGGAAACAGAATTTTAATCCCCATTTGATTTTGTTCTCCCTATTTTCTCTCGGTGATTCTCCCATTTTTTCTTCTACTTCTCCATCTCTTTAAAGAAACCAAAAATTTTAAAGGAGGGATTTTGCTTTTGAGGGAAGTTAGTACTCCCATCTGTGAAGTTGTTTATTTCATCCAAATTTTTAATCAAGAAATCTTTGCTTGTCGTTTGAAATGGGGTGCTTGATATCTCTACTGTATCGGTGTTGCTATTGGTGATAAGGTATGGGTTTTTAATTTCTTGATTTCTTGTTGCTTTTAACTTGTGTCAATTCATTGCTTATGATAGAGGTTTGGTGATTCCTGTTTGGAAATATTTGCTATTGTAAATGGTTTTGTTTTACCATCTTGTTTTATGAATTATTGAATTGTGATCACTCTCCAACGTATTTGATTCCCCTGAAGTTTTAGTAAATGTATGCAACCGTCAAAGTTCTAATTTTTATCTTCAATCAAGTGTTTCAACTTAGTCTCTAAAGTGCATAACACCTGTTTGCAGAAATGACTAAAGAGCTATGTTTTTGAAACATGCAACTCAACCTGAATTATCCTTGTTCTTCTTGTTTTGTCATAATCCTTGTATTTTACTTAATTGGGTATCTTAAACCTCCCTTCAATTATGATATTTATGGCCACTGATTTCAAAATTAAAGAAGTCCTCTATATTGTTTGATTTAACTCTAACAACAGTCAAAACCGAAATTTTAATGTGTTTCTGCCTTGTCTTATTGAGACTTTTCGACTCAACTATGTACCTTATTTCTTATGTTTATCATTTTTATGTTAAATATGGTTCTCTTAGCTTTCCAACGAGATCAGATTTGACGAATTCCGTCGTCTAATGAATTTTCAACGAATTTTCAATGAACACTGTCAAAACTGATATTTTCCTGAAAAGGTTATCCCTGTCCTGTCTTATCGAGACTTTTACACAAAGCTTCGCACCTGATTATGTTTGCTTATCATTTTTATGTTAAAGAGGAGTTTCTTAGCTTTTCAACAAGACCAAATTCGCTTAATTCCATCAACCAATGATTAATTGGCCATGGAATTATTAGTTTGGCAATTGGCCGTTAAGAAAGTGTTTGGCAATTGGCCGTGAAATTATTAGTTTGGCAACTGGCCGTTAAGAAAGTGTTTGGCAATTGGCCATGAAATTATTAGATTGGCAACTGGCCATATGAATCGGCAACTCGGCAACTGGCGATATGGATAGTAGAGTAATTTTATTTGAATTTAATTAATTGAATGGCAGCTTTCAAATGTTTGAGAACGAATGTTTTACAATTATTTGTGAACTTCATATTTCATTTTAAGTGTTCGTATTACGGTTAACTACTGGTGGCATTTTTATTTGTATATTTCTGGCGCTCGTTTATCGTTGTATCCCCTACTGGGCTGTGGCTCACCCGGTTTTGTTTTGTTTTATTTTTCTCATAGAGTTAGATTTATTTGGAAGTAGTAAGCTACAAGAATCTCGCGGCAGCGACGTTAGGGACATAAAGCTGGTATTTACTTTGTTGTCCTTATATATATATGTATGTCATGGCATAATAACAAGTGGGTATTGGAAGAGTTTTGGTATAGTGTCCAGTTTGTTAGAATTTTCATTGTTTAGCATTCAGGAAGCTTCATAAAAGGATGAATATTAGTTTACAAAACTTGTATCTCATAAATGAAAGTGCTATTTAGTTATTGCAGTTGAATTATATTTTGTTTGTCTCATATAATCTTCTTATGGTTCATGTTTCATTCTTCCTTTGTTGAAATTAGTCATGAATCAAGTTCTTTTGATAACTCCCTGCTATTGACAAATATTTTAAATCTTTTAGGATATCTTACAAAGTGGTGATTCCCATTTACAAATGATGGTTGCTTAATTTTCAGAAATGAATGTATTTCATGCTTTAACATCTTCTTTTATATTTTTCATGCTTTAACATCTTCTTTTATATTTTTATTTTAACTTCCGAGTGATGTACTGGGCGTTTGCTCTTCTAATCGGGTTGAAAAACCAACCCGTGAGAAGGGAAATTTTCTGGTCCGTTACAACTATTATTAATCTTCTTTGTAATATGAGTAGCTAAATCCTTTGTTGATTAAGGATGAATTCAATGTTCTAAGCATGAAGCTTTATTATTAATACAAGTCTATTTGAGGTTTTAATCATCGTTTGTTTTCATTATATCTAGTTATTATGATTGATTCTTAGATTGGTTTGGGTGCGCAACTAGATTAGTCTATTTATCATTCTATTGGTAGTAGAGAGTTGAACGATCCGTAATTGTCGTGCATCTCCTATACAAGTAGAAAACATGAGACCTTGCAGAGGGATTCTGTAAAGCAATCATGTGTGGGAACAACATCAGTAAGTGAACCGAGCGTATTGAGTTTAACTGTTGGGATCAAACCTAAATTCACAAACCATAAAGTGTTTGATTGAGTTACACCTTGTAAGCATACCTCAAGGCGGCTCACTTGAATAGAATCCGGTGACTAAGCGTACATGTTATCCGGTGATGCAAGGAGTTTTGGGGATAGCAAAGCGTACCTGCTATTCTACGGTTGGTGATGTATGGTTCTAACGGAAGATAGACAAGTATTCTAATCATGTTAACGCTTAGTAACGACGGAGGATTCATTGATCATCCTTTTCTTTATTATTGTCTTTATATTTATCTTACAACCAAACCCCCTTTGTTATTTATTTTACCTTGCTGATCAAATAACCTATCAATTACACGGTTCCCTGTGGGAACGATCTCTTACTACCGCTATATTACCAGTTAATTAGTGGAAATATATTTGTTAATTTATTGAGCCTACGACAGCCCATACAAATTTTGACACCACTGTCGGGGAGCAGTTGCTAATTGATTTTTTATTTGTTTAGCTTGTTTTTGTTTTTGTTTTATTTTCTCTTTTACTCTTGTGAGTCGTCATGTTTCCTTACGGAAATAACTTGTACGGAGCACAAGATTACAAATGCAACAGTGGTAATCAATATGGACAATCACAAGGATGAGAGGATAGTTGTGCTTCTAATCGTTTATCTTATGAACATAAGCTTGATTGGTTGATTCTTCAGTTAAAAGCCAGTTTGTCCACGCCGAAACCCTTTATTGAACAACCAAGCGCGGAGAACAATTTGCCAATTGAACCTTACTTCAATATATGTAACCAAACTCCTGATCGTTTTTATGATCATTCACATATTCAAAAAGGGGAGATTTGGTCTGGAAATAGGGTGGTGAGTGAAAGTGTAGGTTTTGATGAACGTCTGAACCAACTAATCCAAGAGATGACGCAACATCAACAAGGTCTGAAACAACACATTCAAAATTTGGATGAGCGCAACAAAAAGATGGAAGAATCACACCAAGAATTTCCAAGGAATATGTAAAAGATAAAGATACAAGCTGCTCAACTCATTGAGAATAGGAACGAGGAAGAAGTTTGGCCTCAAAACCAAAACGACTCTGAAATTCCTATGGACGACAAAGATTCCGATGAAGATGAGCAACCTTTCGAAAATCTTTGCAACAATGGTACGATTATTCCAACTCCAGATCGTAATAATGATCACTCGCCTATTCAAAAGGAGAAGATTGGGTATGACATATCTATTGTTATAAATGGTGTGACGTACTCAAACGAAGAAATTAGGAGTTGCATCAATGAACTAGACGTTTTAGAAGAGGATTCTAATTCCGATGACGAGGTTGTTTAAGAGATGGAGATTGAGAATGAAACCAAATTGATTAAAGTCGTGGAAGACCAAATTGAGCTTGCCAAGGATTATAAAGATATTGAGATTACGGTTGAAGCAGACGAAGAATGGCTAAATAGTTTGATAGAGGACCACGATACAAATGAGGTAAATAATTCATTGAAATTCTTTAAGAATGGCGAGGATCCCGTAATACAAGAGATTGTGAAAGGTTTGTCTAATCCTTTGCATGATTCTATATCTTTTGATTGTCCTATCCCAATTGAAATAGTTTCTGAAAGAGTTGTTAACCCGATTTTTAAGGAGCTACCTCACTTAGGTTTGGGTATATGTGCTGTTAATATTCTTAAGAATTATTTTACTTCTAAGTATCCACCACTTGATGTGTTTGATTCGAGTATTGTGCAGGTTCACCAAGCTGAGGAACCTTTTGTGGTTCTCAAATTCGATGTTCTCTATCCACTTCCGAGTGTAGAAAGGACTAAGTGTGGGGGAAACTTCAATAAAGTGATAGCTTCAATATTTATTTTTTGTGCTAATGTTTTTGTGAAGCTGTTATTTGAATTGCAGATTGTTATTTGGAAATATTACCAATTTTTCAGATTATTGGTGTACGGACAATAACAATAACATCGGGCTGACGACGTTAAACCAAGCGCTTCGTGGGAGGCAACCCATCGGTTTTGTATCTTTATTCCTTTTGTTTTTAGTTTTATTAGTTTTTCGTATCATATCTTGCATTCTCATCTTAGATTTTACAAAGTCCTATTTCTATAATGAAAGTTTTGACGTATTCTCGTCAGAAAATTCTGACTGCGCACTTGTCACAAAATAGCTCTCGAGACTTCATACGGAGTCCGATTTGAGTGGTTGACCCCAAATTTTAAAGAGGAAAGACTCACTTTTCTTTTCCAAAAAGAAAATCTGAATTCGGAGTCTATTAAGTTGTAGCGATAGGCCTGGACGTTTGAGTTTCGGAATTTTTACAGAACTTTTTCAGATTGCATGTCAGTCAGTCCGGAGGCCATAACAGTCAGACCGTTTATCGAAACTCTGTGAAATTTTGACACCTTATAGAAAAGACGTAGGCAAACAACTTTAGTTTAGGATGTTTTTCCTAGTTCCCTATCCATTTGTACAGTTTTCAAGTTTTTCAAGACTGTTATATCAGAAATCAGAATTTTCGGTTTTGAACATTAAGGACAATGTTGAGTTTAAGTGTGGGGGAGTAGTTAAGCATGTTTGACTTGCATAAAGAAATTTTTTTTACTCTTTGATTTCTTGCGTTCTTGAGACTTCATATTTTGGAGTTAATTATGAGTTATTTAGGATGACACTTTAAACCTTTTTAAGGTTGAAACAGTTCTTACTGCTGTAGATTGAGTTCCACTTTATCGTTCTAAAATCCTTAAATATATACGTTCATAATTGAATGCGAAACTAAGCTATGGTAGTCGTTTGAAAGATTCATCCTTGCAATTAATCATTACTGAATCATTTTCTTTTTATTTTTGCAGTTATATGTTTCTCTAAAGTGATTTGGTGGGATCCTGATACTGCCGTGGATGTTGTAGTAAGGTAATCATTGATTGAGTATATAAAAGACCCATAGACAATTGTCTACACTCATAAAGAGTGAGCCAATAAAATAAAATAAATAAATAACGAAAGAAAAGAAAAATACAAAATAAAATAAAATAAAAATATATATATAAGTCTCCTCTTCGTTTATCGACACTAATAAATGATAGGTCCGAAATTTCGGACTAATCATAGTTGATGAAAACAAAAACCATATAATCATTATATAGCAAGTCAAAAGGCTATTGATGAGGTTCTTGACACTTTGATAGCTGTATGTGTGAAGCGTTGTCCCTGTCTCCGTCTCCTAAGCAAGCATGGAACACAGGATCCAAGGCAACTATCATGTACTTGCTGAAAGGGAACATGCGCTTAGAATATCTAATCATGTGGTCGAATTAAATGGGTGTTTTTCTCAACTATTACGCTATAAATAAGAATCCTTTGACGACATTCATACAAGTATTATGGGTAACATCTTTCACTTTAGTCAACATTTGCACACTTCACTTTTCTATTTCCATTTTCTTATCTATCCATGTGATTTCAGTATGCGAATGTTGTGAAAAACGTTGCAACAAGTACGATGACTATCTTAGTGGAGTTTTGCAAACAGGTTGAATGTCACACATAAGTAATTGCTAATGTGTGAGGATTGGAATGTATGTGGGATGTTTGCAGCTAAAGAACATATGCAAGCTAATTATTTGGATTTTTTTCTTTGTGTCTATCCTTAGTGGTTCTTCCAAGGCGAGATATTGGAGTAGGTTTTGTGGGTATACCTCTTGTAAGCCCTCACGAGACTATAACTCGTCCACTAGAGACACCTAGGGGTTTAAAGGCCTGTTATTCATCCTAAGAGTAACCGTATCCTCACGACATGGAGTTGTTGTATTTATAATTAGTTTTATTTAGTTTGTTCGAGGACTAGCAAAAGCTAAGTGTGGGGGAATCTGATGAGTGCATAATTCATATGATTTTAGTGTCCATTCCATACTTGGTTTAGCTATTATTCTTGCATATTTTCGTATTATTACTCTTGTTTTCTCTTATTTGTCTCTATTAGGTGAATCATCCAAGAAAGAGCAACAAAGTGCTGAAAAGAGATAGGAAGATAAGTATCCTAAATATCCAAGTGCCCAAGTCCAATAGAAGTGGAAGAAGTGCGATGAAAAGGAGCAAAACGCTCAAAATCAAGAGAAGCGCCAAAGACCGATCTTAACTCATTCAAATTAAGGATTTCTCATCATCATCTTGAAGATAATTTAAAAATAAAAAGAATGCAAAAAGAATGAGGTCATTCCGAGTTCGGATGAAAAAGTTGTGGCCAAAACAAGCTTTTATTGAATACCGAAGACAGCAAAGTTCGCGGACGGGTTTCATACTTTAATTCCGAAAATTTCTGCTGGAATTTGAAGTTCGCGGACCGGTACGCGTACTTATCAAGTAGGAAAACGTGTATTAATACCTTGGAAGGCCTAAGGTCACGTTTGCGAGTCTTTATGTCGTATTTTCGGGTCGGGTTCTTGAACCAAACTAAATACTTGATAGCCAAGCAATGTAAACCTACAAAAAGGTATTAGGCCTTTCACATATCATCGGATCTCATATCACAAGTGCTATATCAAAACCTAGGGTTTACCCCTTTAGGTGAAACTACCATTCATCTTCTTTGTAATATGAGGAGCTAAATCCTTTGTTGATTAAGGATGAATTCAATGTTCTAAGCGTGAAGCTTTATTATTAATACAAGTTTATTTGAGGTTTTAATCATCGTCGTTTCTTTTCATTATATCTAGGGTTAATGATTGATTCTTAGATTGGTTTGGGTGCGCAACTAGATTAGTCTATTTATCATTTTATTGCTAGTAGAGAGTTGAACGATCCGTAATTGTCGTGCATCTCCTACACAAGTAGAAAATATGAGACCTTGCAGAGGGATTCTGTAAAGAAATCATGTGTGGAAACAACACCAATAAGTAAACCGAGCGTATTGAGTTTAACTGATGGGATCAAACCTAAATTCACAAACCCTAAAGTGTTTGATTGAGTTACACCTTGTAAGCGTACCTCAAGGTGGCTCAGTTGAATAGAATCCGGTGACTAAGCGTACTTATTATCCGGTGATACAAGGAGTTTTGGGGATAGCAAAGCGTACCTGCTATTCTGCGGTTGGTGATGTATGGTTCTAACGGAAGATAAATAAGTATTCTAATCATGTTAATGCTTGGTAACGGCGAAGGATTCCTTGATCATCTCTTTTCTTTATTATTGTCTTTATATTTATGTTACAACCAAACCCCCCTTTGTTATTTAATTTACCTTGCTGATCAAATAACCTATCAATTACACTGCTCCCTGTGGGAACGATCTCTTACTACCGCTATATTACCAGTTAATTAGTGGGAAATATATTTATTAATTTGTTGAGCCTACGACAGCCCATACAATGAGTTTAAGTCTCCATATACCTTTTGTTGATGAAGTTCCACAAGCTCCCATTAGTAGTTCTTCATCTTCAAATGATGAACGCCGAGAGATCTAAACTCAACTACATTATCTATGTCATGTCCAATACATCTATAAATAGGCTAGAAATCAAGACTTATAGTCTTGATCACTAACATTGACAAACATGCTTGAGATATCAACGCATGCGAGTTCGACCGAGCAATGCTCTAACAATCTCCCCCTTTGTCAATTTTAGTGACAAAACTATCAATACATATGGATTACAATATAAATAAAAATTGAAGCTAAGGTTGTAAGTTTAGTCTCATAGTTGTTGAGGATCCGTAGCTATAACAATGAGAAAAAAAATGCTCTCAATCATTGTTATATAGTGTCATAGTATTATTGCACAACATCAAAGTTCAATTGTATCACAACTTTGACAACAATACTATTGTGATATGTATCACTTCCACTTACATAATGATCCGTAAATCATATGTATTTGTAGCATGAACTACACATTAATTATCCCTCTTTTTGTCAATAAAATTGGCAATGGTACGAAAATTAGTGGGATCCTAATGAAATTTCCATGGAGATACTTCATGACCAAAAGAGAACAACATACCAACAAATCTAGATGCAATCATAAAGCCGAAGCTAAATGCATTCAACAAGGAGTTTATAAAGATACAAGATAACCCCTAAAATATTCCACAACCACACTCCCCACAAAGATATGGCGATTAAGCACAAGTTCAAAAGAACTCTCCCCCATAAAATGTTATTTCCAAAGGAACAACAAAGGCGACCTTTCTTTCACAAGAAAAGAAGGATTTCTTTGGACATAATTAAATCACATGAAAACATGAATTTGAATTCAAAGTATTCAATTGAAATATCCACAAAGGAATTCATGATTAATCCAATCCAAATGCACAATTAAATTAACCACAAGAAAACCCATGATTAATTCAGTCGGAATTACACAACCAAATTAACCACAACGTGATCAATTCAATTGATCATGCTCGACATAAGAGAACTTACGGAGCAACAACTAAAATAACCACAAGAGAATGATCAATTTAGTTGGTCATGCTCAAACATAAGGAACCTTATGGAGCAACACAGTACATACACAAATATGTGGACCGGAGATCGACCAATACTGTGGAATATACAAGGATTCATTCTATCTTTCATCACTATTTGCATAATGACATATGATAGACTTATTTCTTGTGAACAAAAGTTCTATCCTTTCTCTTATCAAACTAGTGATGTAAAAGGCTTTAACTTTTGTTTGTCAAAAGTTAATTCTATATTTTATCAATACATTCATATCAACATAATAGAGATAACTTTTGAACAAGTATGGGACAATCATAGTTCACGGACGCAAACACACATATCCCATAACAATTTGCAATATATAAAACCATAAAGATCAAAATTGCAAACATCATCTTCCAAAAAACTTAGAATTTAAGTTAATAAATCTAAAAACATAGAAGATGAAAATTGTTGGACATAGCTATGTGTACTCACAATAATGGCTATTCCAAACCATAGTTATGCTTCCAAAAACATAAAAAGAAGATTAACTAGACATTCAAAGTTCCTTGAGAACCTCATACCTTTCAATGAATCCATCATATAAGGTGTCACTGATTTCCTTTACTCTTCTCACCGTAGAAACTCCATGTTCGTGAGTAAGAAAACAAACTTTTCGATCAACAACCCGAGCAAGTTGTGTAGCTTTGACACAATTCATGATGAGCTTTTTCTGATTCCGTATCAGAATATTTTGATTTGCAAGGATTTTGGCCTGACCATCCAAGAGTTGGTTTATTTGCAGTTGAAGATTTGCAAACTCGACCTTTGAGTCGTTTTGAAAACGAGTTAAATCCTTGACAGAATCATCAATCCAAGAGTTGTGATCCTTTCTTGCAAGCATCTTCTTTAGAACCAGCTCTTGAATTTACTCACGTCCTTGAATGTCTTCCTTCATATCAAGATGCACAATCTCTTGAGATTTTGCAGAGTTCTCCATATAATTCTTTTTAGGGATGGATTAATACAATATAAGATATATATGTATTAAGAGAAGACACTTCTCATTAAGGAAACCCTATGAACTCACATGAGTAGGACAAGGACGTTCACGGACCGTTCACAAGAGAAGGATGGATTTAAACCAAATCCATTAAGAGGAAAAAAAAACACGATGTTTGTCAAATATTGCTCAATAATCCTTAGAATTAGAGCCTGAGTCATAAAACAGACTTTCATAACTTTGATTGATTGACAAAAAAAAACGATATACAATGACATACAACAAATCTTGAGACTCCCATAGTCATCATCCTTGTTCCTCTCAAGATAGATTCAAGGATGAGGTTGACTAAAGTTAGGTAAAGGAGTGAGAAGTGATCTCACTACCAAACATGGAAGAAGGGTTGTACAGGTTGTTTGACCATTTTACTTGTATATTCCCTTTTTTCCATTGATTATAACGTATTCCAGGGGAATTAGTCATAAACCCTTTCAAAAGTCCATCTGAAGGATTTTTCTGAGGACTGAGTATATGACCTCTAGAAATAGGTTCCAGAAAAAGGAATTTGGAGGATTTCCATTTTCTTGATCTTGACTTACCAGACTTGTTCTAATAAACACATGGAAAGTCTTCATTAGTGGCACAAGAGTTTATACCGTAATGAGGAACATGCAACCTGTGATGATTTCCAGAAGAGAGATATTTTTTATAAGAATTCCGGTTTTCTGTCGGCAAGAGATTCACTGTAGATGTCGTCAGAGGATTTACTCCATTGACAGTAGAAAGAAGCAAATTATGGAGAATAGAAATCTGTTTTTTTTTTTCTTCTGGCAAAGAAATGAAGAGCATAGTGATTCTTTTTGCTAGAGCATTGCTCGGTCGAACTCGCATGCGTTGCTATCTCAAGCATGTTTGTCAATGTTAGTGATCAAAAGTATAAGTCTTGATTTCTAGTCTACTATAGCTAAGGTCTCGTACTAGGATAGAAAGTGTAGTTGAGCTCAAGAACTCCATGGAAATCATCATACAAGACGAAGGACTACTCAAGGAACTGGTGGATCTTCATCGACTAAAAGGTATGTGGAGACTTGAACTTATCTATCACTCAAAAGTCTATTATCTCCTCTCTTGAGACAAAAGTCGTTTTGCTATATAGACTTATATTATACACATTTAGTATTTCGAGCCGAGTTTACCTCGCCTATCTACTTCTTGAAATATGTGTTGGTAAAGCTTTCGCTTTAGCTAGGTTCATATTTACCTAGTGATGAAAGTCATGTTATGTTTCAATCACTTTGAAAATTGCTCTGACAAGAAATGGTTTGTGAATAACAACTATATAACGTCCTCTGAGAATGTTTCAATGATTGAAATGAGAGTTTAGACTATATAACCATTTGGAGGATATGAGCATTGTTGTGGAAACACATATATGTATAAGTCCTTATTGCTTGAACCAAAGTTTGCGAACTTTGTTGATCAAGTGAACCGGAGTAGTGTGTGAGCTAAGTCCGCCAACTCAGTCCGCGAACTGGAGAAGTTCTCAAACCTGAGAATTTCTGCTGGAGTTTGTGAACTCCATCCGGGAAATTAAGTCCGCGAACTTGAGTAGGTTATGTCTAAAAATGATGTTTAGTGAACTTATCTTTATAAACTAAGGAATGCAATTGCAAACCGTGGCTATAGAGTTCATGAACCGATTCATGTGAATCAAATTGTTTTTGCTTCAATTGTGTCTTGTGTAGTACATAAGATTTCCTTGCAATTGAAAAACTCTTTAACTAGTTCGTTTGAGTCATTTGAACTAGTTATGTTGAAGAAGAACATGGTTGATATGAAAGTGATCATATGGCTAACCATTTGGTTAACTATTGTTGAACCAACTAATGTACAAGTTTGGGTACGGTTACACAAGCCCAGGAACGTGCATTTCATTTGTGTATAACAAGCTATGTTTTCAATCTAACGGTTGATAAATATTAGCTTGAATCTAATCAGGTTTTCATCTAACGGTGAATATTGAATGCTTTGTTACTAAGCTAACATTGATTGCAAACCCTGATTTGAAAGACTATATAAGGAAGAACTCTAGCAACTGGAAAACCTAATCCCCACACATTCTGTGTGATACTAGTTTTGCTAAGCTAGAGTCGATTCTCCTTTAACCTTTGGTTTCTTCTTCTAAACCAGGTTAACGACTTAAAGACTTCATTGGGATTGTGAAGCCATATCGATACTACTTTTCTTGTAGTTGTGTGATCTGATCTTGTTGTTTCTATCGTACGAGTACAATTGTAATAATTGGATTGAGATTTCTATCTCTGATAGGCAAGATAATAAGTAATCACAAACATCTTCGTCTCATCATTTGTGATTCCACAATATCTTTTTTCGCTGCGTCGATTAAGACTATTGTGGGGTGATTGATAATACTAGGATGTTCTTCGGAAATATAAGTCTGGATTATCAATTGGTCCATGTTCACCTTGATTTATCAAAAGACGGAACAAAACTCATAGGTATATTTGTGGGAGACGGATTTATCTATTATCATGGACTTTTCTGTGTGATACAGATTTGTTTATTAATGTCTTCGACTTTGGGTCGTAGCAACTCTTAGTTGTGGGTGAGATCATCTAAGGGAATCAAGTACGTAACATCATGTTGGGATCAGAGACGTAGGAGCATAATTGTACCTTGGATCAGTGTGAGATTGGTTGGGGTTCAACTACAGTCCAGACCGAAGTTAATTTGGAGTAGGCTAGTGTCTGTAGCGGCTTAATATAGTATGTGTTCAATCTGGACTAGGTCCCGGGGTTTTTTCTGCATTTGAAGTTTCCTCGTTAACAAAATTTTTGTGTCTGTGTTATTTCTTTTCCGCATTATATTTGTTTATATAATTGAAATAATACAGGTTGTGCGTTTTTCAATCAATTAGAATATCCGACCTTTTGGTTGTTGATTTAAATTGATTGACACTTGGATATTGGTCTTTGGTACCATCCAAGTTTATCTCTCTTGTATTTAAAGTGATACTCGCAATTTGATTGAGTAAGATTTAAATCGAGAGATAGAGATAAAAACTCTTTGATATACTTTTTGTCTAGATTGAGTCTGACTGTCTGGTTGATTTTCTAGAAAGTATATTGGGGTTTGTCCAAACATATTGATAAGCGAAATATTAGGTGTGGTTGTTAGACCCCCGCTTTTTCAATTGGTATCAGAGCAGGAAAAAACGTTTAAAACTTTACAAGTCTGTGTTTGTTGCGATCTGACTCTATGGACAGAGATAGTATCTCAATAAACGTACCACCAGTCTTCGATGGCTCAAACTACCCAGGGTGGAAAGTTGCTATGAATGCTTTTCTTCAAGCTCGTGATTTTCGAACTTGGGTACGTGTCGTTAATGGCTATGATCCTCCGGTTAATACAAAAGGCGTTGTATCTATACCTAAGGATGTTTGTAGTTATAGTCCCGAAGAATCTCTTCCTGCAATGCAAAACTCTGACGGATTAAATGCTATCAGACATGCCATTACCCCAGACCTTCAACACCATGTGTCTACTTGCATTAAGTCTAAAGATGCCTGGGATATCTTAGAAACTATGTTTGAAGACAATAGATACGTTTCTAAGAAGTATGTCATCGATGGAGGAAATAACCTCAACACCCTCTCCAAAAATACCTCTCTTGGAAAGGTAAAAATTCTTGATCAAAATTATGTTCAAACATTTGCATTCAATGCTGCTTCCGACACAAGTGAAACCTCTAACTTTTCTTGGGCTGATGAATGTTGCTCAAATGGTGATTGGTTCAATAAACCATTAATAACAGAAAGGATCAAAGAATTTGTAAAAAGAAGCATTAGGTGTGATAAACATCTTCTGTCATCTTTTGCAGCTAATGATTCTGTGAATGAAAAATCTATAAGTGTCAGCGATTTGAATTCGTCTGATGGATGGGATGAACCTCCATCTCATGCGGCAGAAACATCCACATACTCAAAGTCTGATTCAGAAGTTGAGTCTGACACAGAGATTTTCGAATTCTTGAATAGAGAGGTTCTTCAAGAAATCTTCAATTAAAAGCTTAATTGAAGAAACTATAATCGTTAATCCAGGTGAAAGATCTTGAGATAGATTGTCTTAATGATAAATTCACCAGAACCATTGCTCTAAAGGAAAAAGAGACTAATACTCTCAAGGATGATCTACAAAGATTATCCGGGAGCTCTAACAAAATCTCAGCAATGTTATTTGGTCAGAAATCCTTTGGAAATACACATGGTTTAGGATTTAAACGCAAAGCTGCAGGCACTATCAACCATATTGTTTCTATTAATCATGGAAAGATAAAGGATGATAGTTGTGATAAAAAGAAGGCACTTCGACAAGACAAAGGATCCCTGATTTGTTCGTTTTGTGGAAATGCAAATCATGTTCAGAGCACGTGCTGGAGATTCAAAAAGAGCAATAAGAAAATTATCCAACTGCAAAAGAACATGGAAAAGATGAAACTGGATAATCAACCTGGGTCTCATAAAACCAGTGCTTCCAGATTCAGAAGAGGTAAGAAATCTGTTTACACAACAAACCTTGTTAAACCACTACGTGGAAAACAAGGGGAGCGTTTGGCTCACAACGTCTTTGTCTAGCTCCAGAGACGTTCGCATCCTCATCTTTAACTTCAGAAAATGAGGTTTTGTGTCTTTTTGGCTCAAGTATTGTATTTTTGTTAAGAAAATATTCTCCTAAAAATATAGATATTTGGTCATTAAACCTCAAAAGACTTGTTCTTCTAGGGTTTAGTCGTTCATTAGTCTATCTATAAAATTGTTTATAGACTTCCTTTTTAATAAAAGATACAGTTTCATGGCTCCTGTAACTAGAGGTACCACTAGCAGAGATGCAGTCGAAGCAGCTAACGTGTATCTGTGTAAAGGAATTTCTTCTTCAAGGATGAAGAGAGTGAAGGCTACAAATAATGGAGAAGGTTCTTCCTCAAACTTTCTCTTATCTGGTTGTCATTTTGATAATAATTTTAGAGGCATAGTGAAAGATTTCATCAACAAGAGAAATAATTTAAAATCTCAAATTGTTTCCTCTTTGGAAAAGATAACTCACTATGACGAAATGTTGTCTCTAACCAAGAACACTTTGGGTAATCTAAAAAGAAAACTCAATGAGTTAAATGATATTTCTGAAGATTTGGAGGAATTGAATGATCCCATAATCAATGGGTTTTTCAATAACGATAAGGAATTCTCGGTAGATGCCTTGAGAAAGCTCTATTTTGCTTAGTAAATCTTCTATTTTTCTTGTTTTGCTTAGAAGAATAACTAGATTTGTGAATAAACATTATTGTGATTACATATAGCTATGTCCAACGTTTTCATCTTCATGTTTTTAGATTTATTGGTTTAAATTCTAAATTTGTTTGGAAGATGATTTTTGCAGTATTAATCTTTATGGTTTTATATATTGAAATATTGTTATGGGATATGTATGTTTACGTCCGTGAACTTGATTGTACCATACCGTGTCAAAAGTAAAGTCATTTGTGAGTTGATATGTATGTATTAATGAAAGAATATATTGACTTTTGACAAATACAAAAGTTAAGCCTATTATGTCAATTTTTTATGGAAGATAGGTTAAAATCTTTTGTTTTCAAGGATTATGTCTATTGGATGTCATTGTGCAAATGGTGATGGAAAAATAGAATGAATCCTTGTGTATTCCGCAGTATGATCTTCCCTGATCCATATTTTATGTATTACTGTGAGACTCCGTAATGTGTCTTATGTTGAGCACTAAACAACCAAGTTGATTTTTTGATTAACCTTGTTGTCGTTCCGTGAGATACTTTATGTCGAGCATTTTGAACTAAATTAATCATCTTGTTTGGTTATTTAGTTATGACTCCGTAAGTTTTCTTATGTTTGAGCGTTTTTGACTGGGTTGATTATTTTCGTGATTAACTTAGTCATTGCTCCATAGATTCTCTTATGTAGAGTATGACCAATTAAATTGATTACTTTTGTGATTAGTTTAGTTGTGTATTTCGATTATATTAATTGTGGGTTTTCTTGTGATTAATATAATTGAGTGCTTTTAAGTATCCATAAGTTTGCTTGTGTTGAGCATTTCCAATTAAGTAAGTCATGGGTTCGTTTATGATTAATTTAATTGAGTTTTTTTTTTTGGATTCAAATTCATACTTGTATGTAATTTTTTATGTCCAAAGAAATCCTTCTTTTCTTTTTGAAATTAAGGTCGCTCTTGTTGTTCTTTCGGGAATGACATAATATGGGGGAGAGTTCTTTTGAACTTGTGCTTGATTGCCAAGTCTTTGTGGGGAGTGCGGCTGTGGAATATTTTAGGGGTTATCTTGTATATTTATAGACTCCTTGATTAATGCATTTAGCTTCGGCTTTATGATTGCATCTAAATAAGATGATATATGCTTTCTTTTGGTCATGAAATGTCTCTTTAGGAAATTTCATTAGGATCCCGTTCTTGTACCTTTACCAATTTTATTGACAAAAAGGGGGAGAATTAATATGTAGTTCACACTACAAATACATATGCTTTTCGGATCATGATGTAAGGGGGAGTGGTTTCCAAGTGAGATGGAGTATTAACTAAGGGGGAGTAACATATCACCATAGTATTATTGTTAAAGTTGTGATACAATTGAACTTTGACGCTGTGTAATGATACTATGACATTGTATAACAATGATTGAGAACTCTTGTTTTCTCGTTGTTATAACTACGGATTTTCAACAACGGTGATGCTAAACTTACAACCTTTGGGATCATTGGAGTACTTGGAAGTGATGAAGATTTCAAGTAATGTTGAAGATTAGGCATGTGGAATAGGATCTACAAAAGTTTATTTATATATTTTTTGTTTTCCATATGTATTGATAATTTTGTCACTAAAATTGACAAAGGGGGAGATTGTTAGAGCATTGCTCGGTCGAACTCGCATGCGTTGCTATCTCAAGCATGTTTGTCGATGTTAATGATCAAAACTATAAGTCTTGATTTCTAGTCTATTATAGCAAAGGTCTCGGACTAGGATAGAAAGTGTAGTTGAGCTCAAGAACTCCATGGCAATCATCATACAAGATGAAGGACCACTCAAGGAACTGGTGGATCTTCATCGACTAAAAGGTATGTGGATACTTGAACTTATATATCACTCAAAAGTATATTTATCTCCTATCTTGTGACAAAATTCGTTTTGCTATACAGACGTAGATTATACACATTTGGTATTTTGAGCCGAGTTTACCTCGCCTATCTACTTCTCGAAATATGTGTTGATAAAGATTTCGCTTTAGCCAAGTTCATCTTTACCTAGTGACGAAAGTCATGTTATGTTTCAATCACTTTGAAAATTGCTCTGACGAGAAATGGTTTGTGAATAACAACTATATAACGTCCTCTGAGAATGTTTCAATGATTGAAATGAGAGTTTGGACTATATAACCATTTGGAGGATATGAGCATTGTTGTGGAAACACATATATGTATAAGTCCTTATTGCTTGAACCGAAGTTTGCGAACTTTGTTGATCAAGTGAACCGGAGTAGTGCGTGAGCTAAGTCCGCGATCTCAGTACGCGAACCCAGTCCGCGAACTGGCGAAGTTCTCAAACGCGAGAATTTCTGCTGGAGTTTGTGAACTCCATCCGGGAACTTAAGTCCGCGAACCCAGTCCGTGAACTTGAGTAGGTTATGTCTAAAAATGATGTTTAGTGAACTTATCTTTATAAACTAAGGAATGCAATTGCAAACCGTGGCTATAGAGTTCATGAACCGATTCATGTGAATCAAATCGTTTTTGCTTCAATTGTGTCTTGTGTAGTACATAAGATTTCCTTGCAATTGAACAACTCTCTAACTAGCTCGTTTGAGTCATTTGAACTAGTTATGTTGAAGAAGAACATGGTTGATATGAAAGTTATCATATGTCTAACCATTTGGTTAACTATTGTTGAACCAACTAATGTACAAGTTTGGGTACGGTTATACAAGCCCAGGAACGTGCATTTCATTTGTGTATAACAAGCTATGTTTTCAATCTAACAGTTGATAAATATTAGCTTGAATCTAATCAGGTTTTCATCTAACGGTGAATATTGAATGCTTTGTTACTAAGCTAACATTGATTGCAAACCCTGATTTGAAAGACTATATAAGGAAGAACTCTAGCAACTGGAAAACCTAATCCCCACACATTCTGTGTGATACTAGTTTTGCTAAGCTATAGTCGATTCTCCTTTAACCTTTGGTTTCTTCTTCTAAACCAGGTTAACGACTTAAAGACTTCATTGGGATTGTGAAGCCATATCGATACTACTTTTCTTGTAGTTGTGTGATCTGATCTTGTTGTTTCTATCGTACGAGTACAATTGTAATAATTGGATTGAGATTTCTATCTCCGATAGGCAAGATAAAAAGTAATCACAAACATCTTCGTCTCATCATTTGTGATTCCACAATATCTTTTTTCGCTGCGTCGATTAAGACTATTGTGGGGTGATTGATAATACTAGGATGTTCTTCGGAAATATAAGTCTGGATTATCAATTGGTCCATGTTCACCTTGATTTATCAAAAGACGGAACAAAACTCATAGGTATATTCGTGGGAGACGGATTTATCTATTATCATGGACTTTTCTGTGTGATACAGATTTGTTTATTAATGTCTTCGACTTTGGGTCGTAGAAACTCTTAGTTATGGGTGAGATCATCTAAGGGAATCAAGTACGTAGCATCATGTTGGGATCAGAGACGTAGGAGCATAACTGTACCTTGGATCAGTGTGATATTGATTGGGGTTCAACTACAGTCCAGACCGAAGTTAGTTTGGAGTAGTCTAGTGTTTGTAGTGGCTTAATACAATGTGTGTTCAATATGGACCAGGTCCCGGGGGTTTTCTGCATTTGCGGTTTCCTCGTTAACAAAATTCTGGTGTCTGTGTTGTTTCTTTTCCGCATTATATTTGTTTATATAATTGAAATAATACAGGTTGTGCGTTGTTCAATCAATTAGAATATCCGACCTTTTGGTTGTTGATTTAAATTGATTGAAACTCAGATATTGGTCTTTGGTACCATCCAAGTTTATCTCTCTTGTATTTAAATTGAGACTCGCAGTTTGCTTGAGTAAGATTTAAATCGAGAGATAGAGATAAAAACTCTTTGATATACTTTTTGTCTAGATTGAATCTGACTATCTAGTTCATTCTCTATAAAGTATATTGGAGTTTATCCATACAGATTGCTAAGAAAAATATTGGGTGTGGTTGTTAGACCCCCTCTTTTTCACTTTTTACCACAGAAAGAAAAGCATCGTGGATTAGAGATCTGCCTGTCTTGACCCTTAACTTTTTCCGGCACATGCAAATTTTTCAAGTGATTCACAGAGGAAAATTATTTGGATAAACTTTTCTTTTCACTAGGTAAGGCTTTGTGAATATCAGAAGAAGGTGTAGAAGATGACTTACTCATCAAAACAGAGTTTTCCCTTTTCAAGGTGTTACACTGTTCTCGGGTATAACGAAGAGATGCAACAAGTTTCTCTTTTTCAACACGATAATTGTTTATTTCTGATGAATGATCCTTGATTAGAAGTTCTTCTCTAGTTGAGTCTTCTTTAACAGTATTTTCAAGCATACTAATCTTTTCACGCTGTAGAGTAGTTTCTTGAACCAGTTTTTCGATATTGTTAGAGAGAGATTCAATAAAGCAGTAGAGTTCACGTTCCCTTTCAAGAGATTTCTCTAATTCATCAATAAGCTGATCATTCTTTTCTTCAAAATTCTTGATTTTAGAAGATTAAATATCAATGATTTCAGCAGATTTTTTTAACGTTCTGGTGAGTTCCATTTCTGATTCTGACATGATCTGACAAATCTTGTCTTTCCCTCGGGATTCGGAAGAATATTCTAAGGAGTTATACTTTGAGGCAAAAACAAGATTTTTGGTGTAATCAGAAACTGTGGAAGACATATCAATATGCGTTAACTTGTGAGATACTTTTTAGGTCCACAGATAACTACAAACACAGACTTATAAGGTCTTTGATGTGTTTTCCTGCTCTGATACCAAATTAATATACGGGGGTCTAACAACCACACCCAACAATTCGTTTGGCAATCTGCGAGGATTTACTCCAATACACTTTCTAGAGAATCAACTTGACAGTCAGACTCAATCTAGAAAATAAAGTATATCAAAGAGTTTAATATCTCTAACTCTTAATTCAATCTGCAATCAGCAAATAGAAATCTACGATCCCGATTGAATATAAGAGGAGTAAACTTGAACGGTACCAAAGACCAATGTTCAAGTGTCAATCAGTGTAAATCAACATCCAAAGGTTGGATATTATAATTGATTGATCTAACGCACAACCTGTGATATTATATAACAAAATATAATGCGGAAAAGAAATAACACAAACACCAGAATTTTGTTAACGAGGAAATCGCAAATGCATAAAAACCCCGGGACCTGGTCCAGTTTGAACGCCACATTGTATTAAGCCGCTACAGACACTAGCATACTACCAATTAACTTCGTACTGGACTGTAGTTGAACCCTAATCAATTTCACTCTGACTCAAGGTACAATTGCGTTCCTTACGTCTCTGATCCCAGCAGGATACTACGCACTTGATTCCCTAAGCTGATCTCACCCACAACCAAGAGTTCCGACGACCCAAAGTCAAAGACTTGATAAACAAATCTGTCTCATACAAAAAAGTCTATAGGATTGAATAAATCTGTCTCCCGCAAAAATACCCAAGAGTTTTTGTTCCGTCTTTTGATAAATCAAGGTGAATAAGAACCAATTGATAAACCAGACTTATATTCCCGAAGAACATCCTAGTATTATCAATCACCTCACAGTAATCCAAATCGTATTGTGAATACCAATATTATGCGGAGCACGTGTCACGATCTTATTAATCGCATACAGAATAACTGTGTAGCCCTCGCTATACAGAGAAACCTAAGGGGCAGAGGATACCTTTGCAGATCTACTTTATCTTATCCCAAGAAGGGATACTTCGACGGCCAAGATGGATAAAGTAAAGTCTAGTCTAGAGAGGAAGATGGCGAAGGGACAAAGGTAAATGACGCATCTAATCATCATTAAATGCACAAATCTCTTATCTACACGCATAAACAAAGCACGTGGAGAGCAGTGACGTGGTGGAATCTGGCTGGCAAATGTTAGCGGTGAATGAAGGTACAATCTGTACCGAGGTTGGGTAGTTCCCGAAAAAACGTGGGTCAGCTGAAGTGGCATAGTTCGACTGGAGAAAGCACGCGGCGAACGAAGGTACCATTTGTACGGAAGGTATATCAGGAAACGATGGATCCAAAGAAAGCAAAGATATACCTGGAGCAGAGAGGGTTATAAATACCAAGCCTCACCAACAAACTAAAGGCATTCAATACCTAGGAGAAGGAGATCTAATCTTAAACTTATACCTCTTTAATGTTTAGAACTTAAGTATTTACTTCATCTTGAGTTCTCTCTATTAATTTAGGAAGCATTTAAGATCTTTGTAACCACCACAACTTAATACAAACAAATCGCTCATTACCCCGTGGACATAGACGAAAGTCGAACCATGTAATATCTTGTGTCTCATGATAACTTAGTAGCATTTACATTATATTTGTGTTCTTCGTTTTTATCGTGATCTTAGATATCTTTTATTACTTAGTATCATTAGTTCATCAGAGGTATCATTACTACATAGTTCCCGAACCTCTGAACTGTTTACATTACATAGACTACGGGAAAATTAGTAGTCACAGTTTGGCGCTAGAAGGTTTTGCTCACCAGATTGAGTTTTTGTATTTCGTCATTTATTTCAACTTACGCATCTTATTTAACGAAGAAATCTGAGTTCAACATCGATGGATCTCACTCTCTAGTGATTTGTTCATCAATTGTTTTTGCAAGTTCTTGGAGTTAATAGCCTCTAGAAACTCGCAATCTTACAAATCTACAAAAATTTCTCCAAAAACGTACTTACAAAACGTCGAAACTTTTGTTTTGTACTAAACAACCTTTTCCGACAAAGTATCCTTCAGATCTGAGTACCTCTGACCACTGAGAAATCTTAGCAAGGATTTAAGGAAGCAAAAATCTTTTCAAGCATTTAATGCTCCATCTTTCAAAAAGATCTGACACCTTTTTTAATTGTTTTCAACGTTTAAGGTTGTTGTTTTTCCAATGGTGTCATAAGAAATTTAATACATGTCTTTCCAAACGTCATTTCAGTCTTTTTTCCTGAAAAAGATGCCCAACCGTCTTTTGTGTCAGAGCATTAAGTGCTACTTTTGATGAAGGCACCCAAGTAGCAAAGTTTGTCGTTTTTTCTATAACCGCATGATAGAAAAAGCCGAAGGCATGCGAAAACCAAGTGATGTACCAACAAGCTCACGATCAGAAGTTACGAGAGGAAGATCTCAAAAGCCATCTCAAGCAAACCAAAGAACAGAAGCAGAGGACGGGCAAAGTGAAATAGCAAGAAGAAAAATCGCTAACAAGCCACCTATTCCTGCTGAAGGGATGGGGAAAACATCAGGAGCATATCCACTTTATGGTATGTCATTTCCGGAGCATCTTAATGCAACAAAGCCACCTGCGGCCAACGTAGGGTTACCTAGAACCTCAGCCCCTACGGGACGGGGATTTGCAAACCTGACTCCGATCTAACTAGATCCCGACGCTCCGATTATAGAAGAAGGAGTGGATAACTATGAGGATCCGGCCTACAACACTCCTCAGGGTGGTGGAATCCACAATGAAGACCAAATAGCAGCACAAGTAGCAGCTTTGCAACTCCGTAACAAGGAGCATGAGGATGCAATGCACGCGATGGACCAAGAGAACCAGAACCTGAAATATATGTTGGATCTGCATATCGATGGTTCCCAAACTCACCCTCCGTTAAAGAGGCGTGAAAACGGAGCTACCTCAGGAAGACGAAGGGTGGATCTTAACCCACCAAAGGCTAACCCACCAGGGGGAGCCAGGAGAACGCAGCATGATCCAAACTAAATGGATCCAACTTACAAGCCCTCTCAGTTTTACTATGATGATATATTCTCAAGAGATGCTCACAATGTGAACATGGTCATGGAGAAAATTGAGAAAATGAGAAAGGATATACAAGGATTGAAAACCGGTCACACGGGAGCAAGGATAGAAGAGGTGCTCCAGGAAGCGAAAACCTCTCCGTTGTATTTTCACATTTTGAGGGAGCCTATCCCTGCGAAATGTCCAGTACCTACATTTCAGGCTTACAATAGTACCTCTGATCCTGTAGCACACCTACGGTATTACACTCTTGTCCTTGCCCATTGGGAAATAGATGAGGTAGTACTTTGTAGGTACTTTCCTGCAAGCTTAACAGGGCCAGCATTGGCTTGGTATGACAACTTACCAGCAAACTCAATTAACTCTTTCGAGCAATTGTCTACGGTTTTCTTGGAGACATACATGTACATCAAGTCAACAAAGGCAGGGTTAAATAGGTTATTTGTTTTATCTATCGGACCCTGGGAGACATTGATGCAATACACATACAGGTGGCAAAAGACATGCCAAGCAATCGGGAAATTCAATCCAGAAATTAGAATTAATTGTTATAAGTATGGACTTGACAGAACCTCAACCATCTTCGTGGAACTTCACAACCGAGCCCTTGATTCTGGAGGAGAGCTTAGGGTTGTCCAATATCGCTACATCAGACTTGAAGAAATCCAGAAGGACAACCCAAGCGCACAAGCAAAGACGACAGCAGCTCCACAACGAACCAACTCTATGGAACCAATTCCGGAGATACCTAAGAGGCAAAATGAAGCCGGGGCAGAACCATCTCTCGAGACAAAAGATCCAAATATGGAGATGGCAAAGGCATAGGAAGATGAAGAGAAGAATTTGTAGATAAAGTATACACAAAGCTAAACATCACGTTCTTCCATATTCTAAGCAAGGAAGGAGCGAAGCCGGGTTTTCCGTACCCTAACACTAGGGGAAAGCAACCAGATAAAACAAAGGAAGCTAAGGAATACTGTGAGTACCACCAGTACTACGGGAATACAATTGATACATGCTATCACCTAAGGAACACGATCCAAAGATTCAACGAAGGAAAGTTCATGGAGTACGTGCAGATACAACCAGCTGATACTGAGGTATCCCCTAAGAAAACGGTAGAACTACCTCAGGACGGCAATTACATCAACATGATTATCTTCTCCGGCAGAGGTCAGGAGGAGCTACTCGAAGACATCCTCGAGTTATCTCGAAACAGAAGAAATCTAGAAGCCCATGAGGTATTCAAGATAAGCGGGCCACCTACTAGCACTTGGGAAGAATGGATGGCTATGCCATTAACATTCTCAACAAGGGATGTCAACCAAGACGTTGAGATGCACAATGATCCACTTGTGATCACTCTTCCTATACACGGATGGAACGTCACAAAGGTCCTCACTGATGGGGGAAGCTTATTGAATGTATTATTCTATGAACCTTACCTACGTATGGGTTTGAGAACTGAGTAAATGGATTCATCCACTTGCACAATATACGGTTTCAACGGAGCAGTCTCTTGACCAAAAGGAGACATTGTCTTACAGGTGCACGCTAGACCCTTAGTAACCAATACAAGGTTCTGTGTTGTGGAAGCACCTTGGCGATACAACGTAATCATAGGCAGGCTATGGGTCCATCGACTGCGAGGAACAACTTCAACATATCACCAGTACCTTCGATTCCTTACACCTATGGGTGAAATGGAAATCAAAGGTGACCAGCAAGACGCGAGGCTATGCAATCTGGCAGAGGTCAGACCAAACGAAGAAACATCTGCTGCCCAACAACACGAAAGAAAAAGACGAAAGGCGAACACCAAGGAAGTGAAGGATTGAGCCTTTTTAGTACCCGAAGCCACCTCAGTTCCGGAGATAAGCACCTCCGCCACTCCGGGGGCGAACGTCTCCGCCAAATGACAATTACAGAAATGCACTCCTCTACGACCTCAGAATCAAACCTTCTCCCCAGTGGAACCAATGAAGAAAATCAATATCGACGCCGAAAAGGAACCAAAGATGATCAACATCGGAACTTCACTAGAAGAAGACGAGGATATGCAACTACAAAGGTTACTACGGGACTACGCATATGTCGTTGCATGGTCGATGGAAGACATGCCAGGAATTGATCCGAATTTGGTATCCCACCATCTTCGGCTCAAACCAGAAATGCCACCATTCAAGCAACGTATCCGCAAGGTGGCAGATATCTACCAAGAAGCGGTAGAAAAGAAGTTGCAAAAACTATTAGAAACAGGATTCATACGAGAAGTAAAGTATCCCACGTGGATATCCAATATGGTAATCGTACCTAAGAAGAACGGAGGCGTACGAATCTGCATCGGTTTTAGCAATCTCAACAAAGCCTGCCCCAAGGACAGCTACCCACTGCCAAACATTGAACAACTGGTCAATGCAACCGAAGGTCACTAGAGGCTATCCTTCATGGATGGATAATACGGTTACAACCAAATAGCCTATGAATACCAATATTCTGCGGAGAACATGTCACGATCTTAGTGGCCGCATACAAACTTAACTGTGTAGCCTTCGCTATACAGAGAATCCTGAGTAACAAAGGATACCTTAGCGGATCTACTTTATCCCGTCCCAAGGAAGGATGCCTGGACGGTTGAGATAAGAAGAGTAAAAGCCTAATCTACAAGGAGGCAGTTGGCGAAGGGACAGAGTTAGATGACGCATCTAATCAGCATTAAATGCATAAATATCTTATCTACACGCATAATCGAAGCACGTGAAGAGATAAGGCGTTGCAGAACCCGATTGGCAGAAGCTTGCGGTGAACGAAGGTACAACCTGTACTAAGGTTGGGAAGTTCCCGAAGGAACGTGGGTCAGCTGAGGTGGCAGAGTGTGACTGGAGAAAGCATGCGGTGAACGAAGGTACCGTTGGTACGAAAGGTATATCAGCGAACGATGGACCCAAAGGCAGCAAAGATATACATGGAGTAGAAAAGGCTATAAATACCAAGCCTCACCAACAAACTAAGGGCATTCAATATCTAGGAAAGAAGACTTAGTCTTAAGCTTATACCTTTTTAATGTTTGGAACTTAAGTATTCTTGAACTTGAGTTCTCTCTATTACTTTGGGAAGCATTTAAGATCTCTGTAACCACCATTAAGATCTTTGTAACCACCATACTCAATACAAAACAATCACTCGTTACCCCGTGGATGTAGACGAAAGTCGAACCACGTAATATCTCGTGTCTCATGATAACTTAGGAGCTTTTACATTATATTTATGTTCTTCGTTATTATTGCGATCGCGAATACCATTTATTACTAAGCATCATCAGTTCAACAGAGGCATCAATACTACTTAGTATATGATCCTCTGAGCTGTACAAATTACGTAGACTACGAGAAAACAAGTAGTCACAGTTTGGCGCCCACCGTGTTTTGCTCACGAGCTTGAGTTTAGACATAGTTTTTCCTTTAACTTATGTATCTTCTTAAACGAAGGGATCCGTGTTCCAAAACGATGAATCTCACTCTCTAGTTATTTGTTCATCCGTTATTTGTGTATGTTTTTGACTTCATAGCCTCTAAAGACGTACCTTGTTACATATCTACAAAAATTTCACAAAAGTGTACTCACAAAACGCCAAAATATTTGTTTTATACTAAAACAACATTTTTTTAACAAGAGCATATTTTAGATCTGAGAAACTTTGACTGACAGAGGAATCTCAGTGAGATTTTAAGGAAGAAAGATCTTCTAAATCATTTAATAACCTTGTTTCTTGCGAGATCTGACACCCTTTTTTATTGGTTTTCAACGTTTTAAGGTTGTCTTTTCCAAGGGTGTCATAAACATTTAATACATGTCTTTCAAAGACATTATTTCAGTCTTTTTTTCTGAAAAAGCTGCTTAGCCGTCTTATGTGTCAGAGCATTAATTTCTACTTTTGACGAAGGCACCCAAGTAGCAGATTTCTTCGAATTTCTGTGACCGCAGGATAACAAAAGCCGAAGGCATGCAGAAACCAAATGATATACCAACCAGCTCACGACCAGCACTTACCAGAGGGAGATCCCAAAAGCCGTCTCAAGCGAATCGAAGGAATGAATCAGAGGATGGACAAAGCGAAATAGCAAGAAGAACAATTGCTAACAAATCACCTATTCCTGCTGAAGGGATGAGGCAAACATCGGGAGATCAACCACTTTACGACATGCCGTTACTGGAGCATCCCACCACTACAAAGCCACCCGCGGCCAACGCAGGGTTACCCAGAACCTAAGTTTCCACGGGACGAGGTTGGGAAACTTAGCTCCAATCCAGATAGATCCAGACGCACCAATTGTATAAGAAGGAGCGGAGAACTCTGAAGATCCAGCCGACAACACTCTCCAGGGTGGTGGAATCCACAACGAAGATCAAATGGCAGCACAAGTAGCAGCTTTGCTCCTCCGCAACAAGGAAAACGAGGATGCCATGTACGAAATAGCCCAAGAGAACCGGAACCTAAAAGATATGTTAGACATACAGATCGAAGGTTCTCAAACCCACCCTCCGCTAAAGAGGCATGAGAACGTAGCTACCCCAGGAAGACGAAGGGTGGATCCTAACCCACCAAAGTCTAACCCAGCGGGGAAATCTAGGAGAAAACGACATGATCCAGACGAGATGGATTCAACATTCAAACCCTCTCAATCATACTACGACGAGGCATTCTCCAAAGACGCTCACAATGTGAACATGGTCATGGAGCAGATGGAGAAAATGCGGAAGGATATGCAAGGCCTAAAAACTGGCCATGCAGGCGCAAGATTAGAAGAAGTACTTCAAGAGGAAACCACGTCCCCATTGTCTTTTCGCATTTTAAGGGAACCTATCCCTCCGAAATGCCCGGTACCTACGTTCCAAGCATACAACGGAACCTCAGATCCCACAGCCCACCTACGGTATTACACTGGTGTCCTTGCCCATTGGGAAAGAGATGAGGTAGTACTTTGTAGGTACTTCCCTGCAAGCTTGACATGATCAGCACTAGCCTGGTATGACAACTTACCAGCAAACTCAATTGAATCCTTCGAGCAATTGTCCACAGTGTTTTTGGAGACATACATGTACAACAAATCAACAAAGGCAGGGTTAGATAGGTTATTTGCTTTATCTATCGGACCCCGGGAAACATTGATGCAATACACATACAGGTGGCAAAAGACGTGACAAGCAATCAGAAAAGTCAATCCAGAAATTAGCATTAACTGCTATAAGTATGGACTTGATAGAACCTCAGCCATCTTCGTGGATCTTCACAACAGAGCCCTCGATTCCGAAGGCGAGCTCAGGGTTGTCCAAGACCGCTACATCAGACTCGAAGAAATCCAGAAGGATAACCCCAGGGCACAAGCAAAGACGACAACAACTCCGCAGCGAACCAACTCTCTGGAGCCAATTATGGAGATACCTAAGAGACAAAACGAAGCCGGGGCAGAACTAACTCTCGAGACAAACGATTCAGATACGGAGGTGGAAAAAGAGGCAAAGGAAGAGAATAATTTATGGATAAAATCTACACAAAGCTAAATACAACTTTCTCTCACATCCTAAGCAAGGAGGGAGAAAAGCCAGACTTTCCTTACCCTAATACTAGGGGAAAGCAGCCAGACAAAACGAAGGAGGCCAAGGAGTATTGTGCGTACCACCAATACTACGGGCATACAACTGATACGTGCTACCATTTACGAAATGTGATCCAAAGATTCATCGACGAACGCAAATTCATGGAGTATGTACAGCTACATCCAGCGGAAACTGAGGAGGCCCCAAAGAAAAGGGTAGAATTACCTCAGGACGGCAAATACATCAACATGATCGCCTTCTCCAATGGAGGTCAAGAAGAAATGTTCTAAGACATCCTCGAGTTAGCCCAAAACAGAAAGAAGTTAGAATCCCATGAGGTGTTCAAGCTAAGTGGACCACCTACTAGCACTTGGGAAGAATGGATGGCCACGCCATTAACTTTCTCAACAAAGGACGTCAATCAGGAGGTTGAAATGCACAATGATCCACTAATGATCACTCTTCCAATACACGGATGGAATGTTACGAAAGTCCTCGTGGATTGGGGTAGTTCGTTAAATGTGCTATTTTACGATCCCTACCTACGCATGGGTTTGACAGCAGAGAAAATGGATTCTTCCGCTTGCACAATATACGGTTTTAATGGAGCAGTCTCTAGACCAAAAGGAGAAATTGTCTTGTAGGTACATTCAGGACCCTTAGTAACCAATACATGGTTCTGCGTAGTGGAAGCACCTTCGCCCTACAATGTAATCATGGGCAGGCTATGGGTTCATAGATTGCGAGGAACAATCACCAATACCTATGCTTTCCTACACATATGGGTGAAATGGAAATCAAAGGCGATCAACAAGACGCAAGGCTATGCAATCTAGCGGAAGTCAGACTCAACGAAGAAAGAACTGCTGCCCAACATCACGAAAGAAAAGGACGTAAGGAAAACACTAGGGAAGTGCAGGACGGAGCCTCCTTAGTATCCGAAGCCATCTCAGCTCCGGAGATAAGCACCTCCGCCACCCCAGGGGAAGACGTCTCCGCCAAATGAAAATTACAGAAAAGCACTCCTCAACGACCTCAGCAACAAACCTGCTCACCGGTGGAACCAACGAAGAAAATCAACATCGGGATGGAGACAGAACCAAAAATGCTCAACATCGGAACATTACTTGAAGAGGAAGAAGTAATGCAACTACAAAGGTTACTAAGGGAATACGCATACGTCTTTGCATGGTCAATGGAATACATGCCAGGAATTGACCTGAATTTGATCTCACACCACCTTCGTCTCAAACCGGAGATACCAAAGTTTAAGCAACACATTCGTAAAGTGGCATATATCTACCACGAAGGGGTAGAAAAAGAGTTGCAAAAGCTACTCGCAGCTGGATTCATACGAGAAGTCAAATATCCCACGTGGATATCCAACATGGTCATCGTACCTAAGAAGAACGGAGGCGTGCGCCTTTGCGTTGACTTTAGTAAACTCAATAAAGCATGCCCCAAGGACAGTTACCCACTGCCAAACATCGACCAGCTGGTCAATGCAACCGAAGGCCACCAAAGACTATCCTTCATGGATAGATACTCAGGCTACAACCAAATAGCACTTACAAAAGAAGATCGGGAGCATACTGCATTCTTTACCCCACGATGCTTGTATTGATATACAAGGATGCCTTTTGGCTTAAATAATGCGGGGGCAACATACCAACGGTTAGTAGACAAAATATTTAAGCCATGGATAGGAAAAATATTGGTGGTCTACGTAGACGATATGATCGTCAAAAGAAAAGAAGCAAAAAACCATCTCTCAGACCTAAGGGAGATATTCGAAACCATGAGAAACTTTCACATGAAGGTGAACCCGGAGAAATGCACGTTCGGAGTTACCTCAGGAAAATTCTTGGGATACTTGGTGACTAAGCGAGGAATAGAAATAGACCCCAAAAGGTCAGAGCAATAATGGAGATGACATCTCCACAAACTCTAAAAGGAGTACGAAAGCTAAATGGAATTTTAGCTTCCATGGGAAGATTCATAACAAGGTCGTCGGATAAATGCAAAGCATTTTTCGATACACTAAGAAAATGAAACAGGTTTACATGGACCGCAGAATGTGAACAAGACTTTCGCAAGATCAAAGAATACTTACCATCAGTACCCATCCTACAGAAACCGGAGCCAGGTGAGATACTCACCCTAGCAGCAACAAGCTACGATGTGAGCGCAGTATTGGTACGAGACCAAAGGCAAGGATAAAAGCCTGTATACTACATCAGCAAGACACTCATTTCAGCGGAGTGTAATTATACCAAGGTGGAACAACTCATATATGCCTTAGTAGTGGCGACACATAAACTAAGGATATATTTTGATGCAACACCACCCGAGTTTTCACAAAATCTCGGATAAGTCAAATCCTCGACAACACAGAGAAAATTGGAAGAGTGGTAAAATGGAACAACATGATCAAGCAGTTTCACATATTCTTCAAAACAAGGAAAGCTGAGAAATCACAAATCCTAGCGGACCTACCTATCAACGACGAAGAAGAGATAGATGACATCCCAGGAATGGAGGAAGACAAGCCGGAACCAGAAGACCTCTTGGAACCGCAAAATTCACGAAGGTGGGAGATATTCGTAGATGGCTCCTCCAACGGAGAAGGTGTGGGTATAGGGATTGTAATAACAACCCCTACCGGAGACCGACTCATCCATGCATTCAGGTTAGAATTCGAACAATACACTAACAACATCACAGAGTATGAGGCGGTCATACATGGCCTACGCTTGGTACAGAAGCTAGGCTTATCAGATGTTCGTTTAACTAGTGACTCACAATTGGTCATTAGACAAATCGAGCTCAAATATCAAACTCTGGATCCAATATTGTCTTTATACCTAAAGTTAACACAGGAGTATGCACCAAAGATCAGCAAGGTCACGTTCAGACATGTATGTCGGAAAGACAACAGACACGCAGATGCCTTACCATTCATATCGTCAATGCCGAGGGACAGAAACACCACCTCCATCCAAATCGAAAGGATATATGAACCTTAGATAGAAGGGATAACCCCAGGAGTTGAGGAAACCTTGGTCGTCCAAACTAGGGCCATGAGGGAAGCAGAAAAAGAGACGAAGGTATGAAAGAACCAGATAACGTCGACGAGTCTGACAAAGATCCATGTCAGACGGAAGCAACGAAGACGAAGCGGAAGATGATTGGAGAATCCCAATTCACCAGTACCTTGACAAAGGTACCTTACCCGCAGATGTCAAAGAAGCTCGAAAACTCGAACCAAAGGCAGCAATGTACAACCTACAAGATGTAATACTGTATAGAAGGTCATTTCTTGGACCTATGATGCGGTGCCTCTCACAAGCCAAAGGTAGAAGAATACTGCATGATATACACAACGGAGAAGCTGGCAATCATAGCGGAAGAAGGTCCTTGGAGATCAAATCCAAGATGCAAGGATACTATTGACTAATCATGGACGAAGATGCAAATAACGTGGCAAGGCATTTCGAAAGATGTCAACGCTTTGCCAGGAAAATTAAAGCACCAGCAATGGATCTGAATTCAGTCATCATCCCATGGCCATTCGTCAAATGGGGGGTTGATATTGTTGGACCCTTGATAGAGGGAACATCGAAAAGAAAGTACCTTATCGTGGCTACGGATTACTTCACCAAGTGGGTGGAAGCAAGGGATTTGGAAAGAATTAGGGGCACATATGTCTTTAAATTCTTGTTTGAGCAAATCATTTGCAGGTTCAGAAGACCCGCCGCCATAGTCTCTGATAATAGCAAACAGTTGGAAGGAAAGAACATAGACATGTTATTCAACACGTTCAACATTCAGAAAAACAAGTCTACTCCAATATATCCTAACAGCAAGAACGACATGTAATGCTTGATGTATTTTCAAAGTTGTTGTAGTAAAAAAAATAGAGTTCGTTCAAGACGTGTGAAGTTTGAGCTTTTAGATTTAAATTTTAAAACTAAAGAAAATAAAGCAAATTAAAATTGATTATATTAAAGAGACCGGGGTTCAGGATTTCACCATTCACCAAAATTCATGTAATTTAATGTTAATTTTTATCATGCAATTCTAGACAATATAACTCCAATCAAAAGAAATTGTGATTCTAATCATTGCCTAAATTAGATTTTCAAAACATCAATTGTTAACCACAAGAATGAAGTATCAAAAGCCCTAAACTAAGCATACTTCATCAAGAGAAAACACAACTAATTAATAAAAATCATTACTCAATTTTCATTCGGTGCAAATAATCATAAAAGAATTGCATAATTAAATTCAAATAAATTTTACCACATAACTTTTGGAAGAATGGCTTCCTCCATCGCCCCGAAAGATTGGGTTTAGCTCATCATTGTGAAAACGCGCTCAAAAGTTGATTTCATTGCTCAAAGTGTTTACAAATGATGTGTGGACACACGAACTACGCGGGGTCCGAATGCCCGCAATCAATTGTTAAAGTCTAAAGAGATTACGATGATGATACCCGGATGTGGGTTCATTGGCTCAAAACCCACGGGTTTATCATGGCCTCCTCCAACTTCCCCATGCGTAGCGATTATGCATGGGGTACAAATATAAAAGGAAAACAACATATATAAGCAAATGCATGCGGAACTAAATAAATGCAAAGTGCTGAAATGTAAATAAGACCAAGGTTTACGTGGTTCAGCACTAAGGCCTACGTCCACGGGGTTTGTTGTTCTGCTATATTATTCACGGTTACACGAATAGTTTGAATGACTTGGGGTTTACATATTTCTCTCCACTATGGGATTCCTTACCTTTGCTATTCTCTCTCTCTCTCTCCTCTGATGTTTTTCCGATCCCCTTCCCCCTTTGTGGAGATTGGGTATTTATAAGGTAGGAATGTGGGACCCATCTCTGAAGACCGTTGGAACCTTATCTTCTAGTGTCTTGTGTCCATCACGCAGAGGTCTGCGTTTCCCCCTAGATCCCGCGGAGGCATCTTCGCTCGTTCCACAGGTCGGTCGACACGTGCACTGCTCAGAGTGTTTAATGCGGGTGGTTGAGGGGTCTGCTCGTGTCAGACAAGTGTCTTCTGCCCCTGTCAGTCCGTGTCAGCTGACTTTCTCCCCACCGTTGATCTTAGCTCCTCTTCTGGGGATGAGATAAAGCAACTCCTAGGGGTTTATTTGGTGCTTCGCGACGCATCGTGTTTTGATGTCTTGGCTTGCATGCTTTCCACGTACCTTTCTGTATCCACGTGTCCGATAGTGAGATATATGTGTACACAATTTGCCCCTTTTCTTCAGGCTTAACTGACTAAGGGGTGCCTTGAAGAAAAACTATCGTCGCATATCCTTCTCACTCCTAATAACTTCTCCTAGATACTTGGGCACGTCTTTTATTCGTGCATTAACTGCTTATGTAACGGGCACGTTTTCCTATTTCTCCCTTAATTTCCTTTTTTCTTTCGGGTATTTTAAGGATGGAGAGGAAATTTAATTTCATTCTTCCTAAACACTCTCTCAGTTCATTCTTCCTTTAAGTTTCCTACCTGCCTTCATTAAACCTGTGACCTTAAATTCTTTGTCAGTCTTCATTGCACCTGTGATCTTATCTTCTGTCAGTCTTTATTGCACCTGGGATCTTCCCCTGTTCGTTTCTTCTACTTGCTGTTTTTTGCCGGTGAGTTTTTCTTTTCTTGATTTCACTGTTTTATGCCGTGTTGAATTGTGAATTTTCTGCTATTTGTTGTTCCTTGTTTGTGATGAAGAACTCTTTCTGATGCTTGCATACTAGTTTGACCCTGTTCTTCATCTTAAATTAAGGCAGCCATTACTTCGAGGGTGGAGTATTGAGATTGTATCCTAATTTTAGGGTTTCTTTGTTGTCGTGGTTGTATTGCTATGAATGTGTTTTTTGATTTTTGGTTATTGTGTGTAACCTGTTCTTGATTTTATTCTTTCCGCAGCCATGTCTGACCGTCCACGGCCTACCTATGAGACTCCTGATTCTAGGTTGTCGAGATCTCCTCAGCGTCGAGAGTCTCAGGATGATGTTCGTCGGAGTCGAGTGTCTTCTGGAGCGAGAGCCTCGTCTTCTCGGGAAGAGATTCCTCCAATAATTCCGTCTGGCTCACGGAGAATATTTAATCAGTCAATGGTGCGTCCTCGTGAAGAGACTCGGAGTACGCAGGCTCCTCCCCGCGCTGTTGCTTTTGACGTTCCTCCTTTACGTTCGTTAGTGCCCGAGCATCATCCACGGTCTTCTCCAACTTTGAAAGGGAAGAATACAAAGGGCGTAGCTCCTGCGGCTGGATCTTCAAAGAATCCCCCCGTGAAGAGAAAAACGTATGAAGCGTTTGTTAGTTCATCCGGTCCCGCCGAGGAGGAAGAGGCTGCTCCCTTGATACGCAGTGTTTCTGTGAGCAGGAGAAAAGTAACCTTCAAGCATATCGATCTTGAAATATTCAAGGAGAAACATGATCTCCAAGCCTTCGGGGTTCGTTTTTATGCCCCCGAGGATGATATTACGTATGAGCTGATCTCTAAGTACGAATTCGATGAATTTCACTTGTTAACGACGGTTGGGGCCTTCGAGGCTGGTCTGATGCTGCCGTTGTACAAATCGGGTGATTCCTTCTATTACGACGTGCTTGCTAGTCGTGAGGGTTCTTCCACAAATACTCATAGCCGTTCCGTATCCCAATTATCGGGGAATTATCTCCGCGCTCTGAAGGAATGCTATCTGCGGAGTAAGGGGGAAACGTCGATGACTTGCTACGTCCCCAATCCCTTGGAGAAGGAATGGTACACTCCTGAGAATTTTAATAACTCCTTCGGTGATTACGTCAATAGCAGGAATCGCAAGCCGTGGAGTGTCAGCCTTCGGAATCTTCCTGCTCCTCGAGGCGAGATTCGTCTGTTAAATGAGGTCAGCGATGCCAAGCTGAAGTATGTTCCTGGCACGGAGGCGTCCAATCGTCGGAAACTCTTCCCCGCGCGAGAAAGGATCAAGCGTGATCATGACTACGAGTGGCACGCCACTGTCATTGAGATAGTAGGTCCGTGGGCTTATGGTTGGATTCCCGGTTCCCGCGGATGGCGGCCAACCGAGAATAGTAAGCCGCGCGAATCTCCTCCCGCTCGCTATGGAGATTTCTGCCCCTGGCGTCTGAACTTTGCAGGCATGAATTTTCCTTATGCCCTGGATGTCGTAGAGGGAGACGAGGAGGATGGTTCCGGTGCTATACTCCCCTCGAAGAATGTCTCAGCTGCTCAGGTACGCAGATTCTAGTTGTGTTTCGTTTTTATAACTTCCATCGGACGGGAAGAATAATTCCTTTGTGGTGTCGGTTTCAGGTATTGAAGAAGACAAAGATTAGGCCGAAGCAGTCTTCTACTATGGTGGTGGGTGAGGTTGAGGTCCAAGAAGAAGTTACTAGTCCTGTGAACGAAGAGTTTGCCGAGGACGAGATTACAGATGGGGAGGAACGTACTGGTACCTCCCCTATCAATGCCGAAGAAGAGGTCTTTGCTGGTCCCACCGGTGATGGAGGAAGGAACAAGGGTGTAGTGGCGGATGATGTTGTCATCGAGGATGTTTCCGTCCCTGCGGGTGATGTTATGGATACCCTTCCTACTTCTCAAGAATTTTCTTTCGATCGGATGTATTCCACGGGAGAGTTCTTTGACGAAGCCCTCGATTTTCCCGAGGACTTCTCTTTACTTTCCCCTAATGACAATTGGGATGTTCTTGGTGGTGATGGTAATGGTGATGCTGCTGTAGAAGGTGTTGGTGCGGAGGAGCCTGCTGTGCATGTAGGCGCGGGAGAACATGCCAACGTTCGTGCTGAGGGGGTCGATTCGGTCAAAGGAAAATCTGTTGTGGACGCGCCCGCCGATAGTCTTCCCCAGTCGCCAATGTCTGAGGGTGAGGATGCCATCATGAGTTGGTTCAAGGAGAAGAATCTTCTGTTTGTCTCTCATCCTGCTCCTGTGGTTGTTGGGGAAAAGGAATCAACCGCGTATACCCGTCGTATGATGGAGATGTCTTCGAAGGCGCAGGTGTCTGAAGCCTGGGGAACAAGGTTGACCGTTCCCGAAGCTACCCTCGTGCCGGAGCCTCCTACTTCTGTTGCCGATATGATGGCTGTTGCCGACGGGTATCAATATGGCTTCCCGCAACAGCGCGTGCTGGAGGTAAATTTTCGTACATTCTTGTTCGTGAGAATAGGACGCTTTGGTTGAATAATGTTGTCATTTTGATGTGTAGATGATGAGGAGCGAGCATTGCAATCACGTGCTATATCAGTTCTTTAAAGCAAAATCTCTGAAGCTCGAGGCTAAGCTTCGTCATCGGGAAAAGGAATTATCTGCGGCGGAGGTGGAAATAGAAGAGCTGAAGAAAAGCCTTAAGGAAAAAGAAAGACTGGGTGAAGCAGAGGCTGATCTTCGTTCAGAACTTATTGCAGTGCGCGCTGAGTTAGAGCAAACTCGTAGCCAAGTTTCCACTTTCACAGGTTTGGTTCTTTTCCTTCGCCGTTTATCGTCATTCTTTTCTCTTAGTTGTTCTGTCTGAGTCTCCCCACCCTATGTCCAGTGGGTGGCATCCCCGAGCTGGTATGGCTTCGAAACGAAAGAGCTCGGCAAAAATCTCGTATTAGAGATTTGGTTGAGAAGATTAAGAGTGAGGCTAGGAAATGGGATGCTCGGGCTGAAGTATGGCGCGCGCGGCATGTTCAGATGGTCGACATGCAAAATCTGTACAACCATGATCGTGCTTTATTTGATGGCACACTGCTGTGGACCAGTGATAATCTGCGGGAATCCCGCGAGCGTCCTTGTTGGAATCTAGGATTCAGCTATTGGAAGAAGAATTACAGACGGCGCGATCCATTCCTCTTTCGGGGGTCCAAGATAATATGCTTGGTCTTGCCAGGGAACGAGATGATGCTCGTGCTGAAGTCTATGCTCTCAGCAATGCTCTTTCCGCGTCTCGTGCCGATGTAGCCCGTCTTGCTGAGTCTGAGAGGAATCTTGAAGTGTGCATGTATAGACTCAGCAAAGGGGTCTCAGAGATAAATAAAGAGGTCGACCACCTTCGTCATATGGACTCGATGAAGCAGGTAGAGTTAGATGCCTGTCAATTTACTCTCACCAACCTTCAACTAGACTATAAGAAATTATCCGCGGAATATGATCATCTTGATGAAGCGCGAGATGCGGTTGTTAATGAATATGAAGAGGCTTCGGCTTGTGTCGAAGGTATAATCCCAATTCATCGAGTGTGATCTTGTTTGTTTTCTACTCTAACTCCATGGTGTTGTCTTTTTCAGGGCTCGAGGAACGGCTTCGCGTCACAAATGAAGAACTTGAAAAGGCTCAATCTTCCTTAGCACAGCAAAAGGAACAAACCAATCACTTCAAGAATTTAGCAGCCACCCGCGAGGAGGCCGTTGGTGTTGCTTCCAGAGAAGTGAACCGGCTATCCTCGTTATTATCCCAAGCCCAACAGCGGACAACAGTTATTAAACATAAGGCTCGTTGTCAATTGGCTGAGGAGACGAACAGGATGCTGGAGAGGATTGAGCTTGGCCTAAGGAATGAACATGGTCTCGTGAAGAACTACCCTCGTCGTCCCGTTCCTGCTGCATTGCCCAGCTCCTCGGGCCCCTCTTCTGGTGGGAGCGTCCCATCAAGTCTGCGGAAGAATCCGGATGACGGGACCGCCACCTAGGTAGAGCTGGCAGCGTTCTGTAGGGTCCGCGGCATAATTGTGCTTTTTGTAACGATGTAAAAGGAATGTTTTTTGATTGTGTATCCTTGGCTTCGGCCGTTCACTTTTGTAATCACCCTTTATGAAATGAATTCTCTTCTTGATAGACCTACAATGTTTTTGTATTTTAAGTTTGTGAAAAATCAAAACAAAAGTTAAGTGTTTTTGAGTGCGATACGAAAGGAAGGTACCTCCGTGATCGTCTTGAGACCTGTCACCCCGCTGGCAAATCCTGGGCCAGAGGATTCCCAGACGGTGGGGGCCTGGGCAACGTTCTAGGATATGGGGCGTAAAATATGTACGCACCCATTCCGTCGACCCGTTGCCTTAAGATTGGTTGGGTATCTCTTTCTGCTGGGTGCCTTCCCCCTGGTCCTACACTTATGGACACTGATGGGGGAGCCCTGAGAGATTGTAGATTAACTACTTTCCCCAATATTGTAGGTAGATTCCTCAGACTTGATAATTTGAAAGCTTGTTTAATTGATAAGTTGAGGTTTGCAATTCCTCTTCCAGAGATAGAAACATGTTGGGCGGGGAGGCTCCTTTCTTCTTCTGGTATATTCCCAGCAGATTCAAATCTGCGTTGCTTCTATGGGAAGTATGGTTTGAGCCATTTAGCATTCCAAGGATGCCGGAGAACCTCACCTTTTAGATTACGGAGGTAGTAAGAACCATTACCCGCAATGTCGTGGATCATAAACGGTCCTCCCCATGTAGGTGCTAACTTTCCCCATTTCTTTTCTTGCTGATATCGTGGGATTGTTCTCAACACATACTGTCCCTCTACAAAATTTCGTAGCTTTACCTTTTTGTTGTACTCCCTTGCTAGTCTTCGTTGATAATTTTCCATCTTTTGCAATGCTACTTCCCTCCTTCCCTCCAAGTCGTCCAACCTTTCTAACATCATATCTGTTGTTAGGTTTTTCTCCCAGGCTTCAGTCTTCGTGGTTGGCATGAGGATTTCTGTAGGTATGACTGCTTCAGCTCCATAAGTAAGAAGAAACGGGGATTCTCCGGTAGCGGACCTTCGTGTTGTCCTGTATGCCCACAAGACATTGTGCAGTTGTTCGCACCATCTTCCCTTATGCTCGTCTAATTGTTTTTTGAGTAAAGGGCGAGGGTCTTGTTGGTAGCTTCCGCTTGTCCGTTGCTTTGAGGGTATAAGGGAGTGGACTTGTTCTTTCTTATTTTAAAGGTGTCGAAGAGCATGTCTATATTTTTTCCCTGTAATTGCTTGCCGTTATCAGACACAATTTCAGCAGGTATACCAAATCTGCAAATGATGTTCTGGAATATGAAAGTGAACACATCCGCGTCTCTGATCCTGGCCAAGGCCTTAGCCTCCACCCATTTACTGAAGTAGTCCGTGGCTACTATCAAGAATCGTCTCTTCCTGGATCCTTCGATGAAAGGCCCGACGATGTCTACTCCCCATTTTGCAAATGGCCACGGGCTATCGACAGAGTTTAGCAATGTTGCCGGCGCGTGGATTTTTTTCGCGAAGCGCTGGCATTCTTCGCATCGTCGGGACATCCTCGCAGCATCTTGTATCATGGTCGGCCAGTAATATCCTTGCGTTTTTGCCTTGTCAGCTAGTGATCTCATACCGCTATGATTCCCTGCGTCACCATAATGGATATCCTTTAGAATTCGATGCCCTTCTTTTCGGGATAAGCAGCGTAGTAATGGTCCGAGGAAAGATTTTCTATATAGGACCCCGTCCCGAAGATCGTATCTTCCCACTTTGGAGAGCGTCTTTCTAGCTTGCTTCCGATCCGCAGGTAGGCTTCCTTTGTCGAGGAAAGCATGTATTGTCACCCTCCAGTCATCTTCATTGTTGAAATCTTCGTCTTGATTTGCTTTTGACAAGATGTCTTCTTCATCAAAGTCGTTATGGATGTCTTCTCCTACTTGGTCTTCAATATCTTCTTCCATCGTATCTTGATTGGTAGCGAAGGAGAATTGAGATGCAATCGAAGGCTCGTATACCCTTGCTATTTTAATACCTTCGGCATTTTTATCCCTCAACATGGATGATATGTATGCTAGGGCATCCGCATGCCTGAGGTCCCTTCTGCATAAGTGCCGGAACTTAATGTTCGGGATTTGTGAAGCCAATGTTTGGACCAATGCCATGTAAGCTGAAAGGGTGTCGTCGTACACATTATATTCGAGCGCGATTTGCCGTATGACCAGCTGCGAATCACTTGTTAGCCTTACATCGGTTATCCCCATCTCTATTATTATACGTAGGGCATGTATGACAGCTTCGTATTCAACAATGTTATTGGTATGCTCTTTGAATTCCAATCTAAGTGCCTGTATGATTCTTTCTCCAGTTGGGGTGATGATGACAATACCTATTCCTGCCCCTTCCTTATTTTTAGATCCGTCGACGAAGACTTCCCATTGTCTATGACTCGCAGGTTCGAGGATATCCATTGGATCCTTGATTGCTTCTTCGGCTTCTGGTATTCCCTTGATCTCTTCGTCGTTGTCTAGAGGGAGGTCTGCTAAGAAATATGCCAGAACTTGGGACTTCTGAGAATGCTGAATTTCATGAATGATGTTGAATTGGTCCAGATGGGTGTTCCATTTGGCTATTCGGCCCACTTTTCCTGTGCTTTTGAGGACTGCTTCCAATGGTGCTCTGCATGGTACCCTGACGAAGTGAGTTAGGAAGTAGGTTCTTAGTTTTTGGGTAGCCCATACCAGTGCGAGGATGAGTTGTTCAATCTTAGTATAATTTCTTTCCGCGGGATTGAGTGTCTTGCTGACGTAATAGATGGGCTGTTCTATCTTTGTATTGGTTTTGACTAATACCGCGCTGACTGCGTCCTCCGTTGCTGCTATGTACAGTGCCAAAACTTCATCAGGGTCAGGTTTCTGCAGGATAGGGATCGAAGCTAGATGTTCTTTGATCTTTTGGAATGCTTCCTCGCAATCGGCGGTCCATTCGAACCTGCTTCCTTTCTTAAGAATATTGAAGAAATGTTTGCACTTGTCCGAAGATCGTGCAATAAATCTGCCCAACGCTGCTATGGACCCATTGAGCTTCTATACTTCCTTTAGATTCTTTGGTGACGGCATCTCTACTATGGCTTGAATCTTAGCTGGGTCTACCTCGATGCCCCTTTTCGTCACCAGATAACCGAGGAACTTCCCTGAGGTGACACCGAAAGTACATTTCTCCGGATTTACTTTCATGTGATGTTGTCTCATTGCATTGAAAATATTCCTCAGGTCCTGGTGGTGATTTTCACGCAGCTTGCTTTTGACGAGCATGTCGTCCACGTAGACTTCTAGGGTTCCTCCAATCCATGGTTTGAAGATAGCATCGACCATCCTTTGGTATGTTGCCCCTGCGTTTCGGAGCCCGAAAGGCATTCTGGTATAGCAATAAAGGCCATGTGGTGTATAGAATGCTGTGTGTTGCTGATCTTCTTCTGCCAGGGCTACTTGGTTGTAGCCAGAGTATCCGTCCATAAACGACAGCTCCTCGTACCCTTCAACTGCTTCAACCAGTTGATCTATGCTCGGCAGGGGATAGCTGTCCTTTGGACACGCCTTGTTGAGGTTAGTAAAGTCGATGCATATTCTAACCCCTCCATTTTTCTTAGGAACAATGACCATGTTGGATATCCAGGTAGGATACTTGACTTCCTTGATAAATCCTGCGTCTAGTAGCTTCCGAAGTTCTGTTTCTACCGCCTCATGATATTCTGGAGCCACTTTTCGTATTTTCTGCCTGAACGGGGGTGTGCCCTGTTTGATGCGTAGTTCATGTTGGATTACTTTTGGGTCGATCCCTGGCATATCTCCTAACTTCCAGGCGAACACATCCGCATATTCCTTGAGTAATTTGGTTAAGGAATGTTCTCTCCCTTCGCCCATGATGGTCCCGATTTTGACCCTCTTTGGGTCTTCTTCCGTTCCTATGTTGATTTCCTTAGTGGGTTCCACGGGTGTGAACATAGGCCTTGGGTTTCCGAGGACTTGGGCGCTCTTTAATTGCTATTTGGCGTGTTTCTGCTCTTTGTTGATTGTTGAGGTACTTGTTTCCGAGCCTCGGACATTACCCTGTATCATCAAGCCTTTTCCTGTGGTTTCCTTAAGGAATAGTTCTACGGCTTTCTGTTGCGTGGTTTCTTGATTTCTTACTCTTCGGATTTTTCGCTGTTCTTCTTGCTCGTTGTTGATATGATCCTGAGTGGCCTGGCATTCTCGTGTAGCGATTCGATCTCCCTTGATCTCCATAATTCCCTCAGGTGTTGGAAATCTTAGGTACTGGTGGTATGTTGCCGCCACTCCTTTGAGCTTGTGTACCCACTGTCGTCCAATAATGGCGTTGTAGGGGGAAGGGGTATCCACCACACTGAATCGGGTATCCAGTTTCATGGGCCCTGCGTTAACCTGTAACACAATGTCTCCCAAGGGCTTCGTGGCCGCTCCATTGAATCCGTAGATGGTGTGATAAGAGGTCATCAACTGTTCATCATGGAGCTTCATCCGTTTGAATGCGTCATAGAATAGTACATTCACAGAGCTTCCCCCGTCTATGAGGATTTTTTTGAGGTTACACCCCGCTATTGGTAATGTCAGGACCAAGGGATCGTTATGGTCTTCCATATCTTCTTCGATATCCTCGGCATCGAAGATGACGGGTAATTCCATCCATTTTTCATGTTCGTCCACTGTTATCCCATCAACCTTATATAACTCGCAGCGATCTTCGAATTGCTTCCGTAACCTTTTTCCAATCTGTGCTGTGAGCGAGGGTCCTATGGCTGCGGAACACGAGATGGTGTTGATTGTTCGGTTTTCTTCCGGAAGTTGGACTGGCTTGGTTCGTTTGGATCTGTCCTCGGTAACCTCCTTCCGTATGTAATGTTTGAGCTCTCCCGCATCAATTAATTTTTGAATCATTATTTTAAGGTTCTTGCATTTTTCGGTCTGGTGTCCGTTGAAACAGTGATACTCACAGTAATCTTTAGACTTTTCGGATCTTGGGGGCTGCTTTCCCTTAGACCATGGACATTCTAAGTTTTCCCTCCCTTTGATCTCCCGCAGGATACGAGCATAGCTAGCGTTGAGTTTCGTGTAAACTTGGTCTTCGAATTTTCGGTCGCCTGTTCTTCGTTCATCCCTCCGTTCCTTTCTATCTTCGTGAGGTCTCTCATCTGAGGAACCCCTTTTGGCCCCATTGGTTTGTTCTGCTGAATTGGTGCGGTGAGACCTCTGCGGATATGCCCTCGGGTTTTCCCGTTGAATTTCTTCAAGTCGAGCGTGCTTCTCGATAATTATTCGGAGATCGCCTTCTGTCTTGGGCACGCTCCCGTGAATTTCAACAAATAGGGGACTCATTCGGTCCAAGCCCCACTTATAGCAATTGATGCTCACCACTGGGTCCACGCTTCCTATGGCTTGGAAGATCCTATGCCATCTGTTTGTGTATTCTCTCGTGGTTTCCTTGTAGCCGATTGCTAGTGAGAAAAGCTTATCCATCCCAGTGTTTACAGTCTTGTTGTACATGTATGTTCTTAAGAATTTCTCTGCCAGTTGGTCGTATGAGTGTATGGAGTTTGGTGGCAGATTATCAAACCATGATAACGCCGATCCCTTCAAACTTGACGGGAAGTATCTACAGAGTACGGCGTCGTTCTGTCCCCATCTTGCTAGGACGCGGTTGTAGTACCGAACATGTGCAGCAGGGTCGCTGGACCCATCATAGCATTCGAACGTCGGGACAGGGCATTTCAGGGGAATAGGGGTGTTGGCCAAGCGATGCGTCAGGGGAGTGGAGTTAGCTTCTCTCATAACCTCTTCTAACCTTCCCCCTCCTTGTTTATTTTTCAATTGCCTGATCTCTGCCATCATCTCATCTCGCAGTTCCTCCATTGCGCGTTGGTGTTCTAAGTTCTTCAGATCATTTCCGTTTGATTCTCCATCGTCATAGTCCGGGTCGGATACGCTATGTCTCCTTGTTGCGTCTTCATTAGTCGCTAGGACGACTCTGCAGTCTTGGTTTGGCTCTGGTGCTTTGGAGCTTGCTTCATCAAGTTGTTGGTTGGTCTTTGTGCTTAGAGCAATCCGCTCCTTTAAATCTTGATTTTCTCTGGCCAAAAGTGCTACAGCTTCTGCGTAAACCTGTTGGTTCCTTCTCAGTTCCTCGAGCTCAGCCATTAGCTGGTGTGATTGGTTGGACCCCTGATTGGGAGTCCCCGCACGTGCCGCTACAGCCGTGGCGCCACCCTCCTCCATGGTCTGTACCAAAGGTGGCAGGGGTTCAACTTCTGTTGCTGGTGTTTCCAAATTGGAGTGAGCGCCCCTTTGCGGTGCCCGAGCCGTCGGTATGGTTTGGTTCTGGTTATTTGTTAGCGGCATTCCAAAGGTTAGCAGATGCGCGGGTTGGAATGTTCTGGATTCATCCACCCTTTCCCTTGGTTGGTTAAGTTGACTCATGGCGAAGGTATTGCTAGCCTACGCGGCCTTCGGGACTACCGCGGCTTCCCCGTATTTTATCGTTGCTGCTCTGAGAGCCGCCATTGCAACTGAATTAGCGTTCATGGGTGAAGTGATTTCAGTTGTATCCTGCCTTCGATTGGTCATTTTAGTTTTATCTCCTTTCTGCTTGCTTCGGGTGATGATCGGGGTTGTCCGGGGTGTTTCTTTTGACAAAGCTTTGGATTTTCCTGCTTCCTGCGTCTTCTCCATCACGTGCCTTTTTGTTGACGAAATCTAGCGTAAACTCGCCTTCTTTACTCACAACACGTTCTCTCTGTATAAATTTATTCAAACAGAAACGGGAATATCCGCGTGAAGCGGGTTAGTTGTCGAAATACAATTTTTCAAAAGCGGGTTTATTAAAGGCGATCTTTAGTATATATAAAAAAAACTATGAAAACTGTAAATCCGACGGATTAGGACAATAACCCATGCTTGGAACACTAACTCTTATCGAAGGAAAAAGGTGGGTTTTTGAATATAATACTGTTGACGAATGATCTATACAGTCAGAGCTGATAAAATCGGAGCAATCGTATGCCAAATTAGAATGAAATCACAGGACAAGATAAATCTTTTACCGGGACGAAGTCCCTGTTTCTAGCGCCAAATTGTGGACACACGAACTACGCGGGGTCCGAATGCCCGCAATCAATTGTTAAAGTCTAAAGAGATTACGATGATGATACCCGGATGTGGGTTCATTGGCTCAAAACCCACGGGTTTATCATGGCCTCCTCCAACTTCCCCATGCGTAGCGATTATGCATGGGGTACAAATATAAAAGGAAAACAACATATATAAGCAAATGCATGCGGAACTAAATAAATGCAAAGTGCTGAAATGTAAATAAGACCAAGGTTTACGTGGTTCATCACTAAGGCCTACGTCCACGGGGTTTGTTGTTCTGCTATATTATTCACGGTTACACGAATAGTTTGAATGACTTGGGGTTTACATATTTCTCTCCACTATGGGATTCCTTACCTTTGCTATTCTCTCTCTCTCTCTCTCTCTCTCTCTCTCCTCTGATGTTTTTCCGATCCCCTTCCCCCTTTGTGGAGATTGGGTATTTATAAGGTAGGAATGTGGGACCCATCTCTGAAGACCGTTGGAACCTTATCTTCTAGTGTCTTGTGTCCATCACGCAGAGGTCTGCGTTTCCCCCTAGATCCCGCGGAGGCATCTTCGCTCGTTCCACAGGTCGGTCGACACGTGCACTGCTCAGAGTGTTTAATGCGGGTGGTTGAGGGGTCTGCTCGTGTCAGACAAGTGTCTTCTGCCCCTGTCAGTCCGTGTCAGCTGACTTTCTCCCCACCGTTGATCTTAGCTCCTCTTCTGGGGATGAGATAAAGCAACTCCTAGGGGTTTATTTGGTGCTTCGCGACGCATCGTGTTTTGATGTCTTGGCTTGCATGCTTTCCACGTACCTTTCTGTATCCACGTGTCCGATAGTGAGATATATGTGTACACATGATGAATTGGAGAAAAACTATTAAAAATCGGGTGTTTGCAACGTTTTTAATTGTTGCAAAACACTGTTACATAAAACGATAAAAGTCAACTGTCGCTGTTCAGCTTCTACGACCCCCGCCTGTGTGTCGTTATCACTGTTGATAAACGACTGTCTTCGTGAGTCTGTTCTTCGTGTTCTTCAATTCTGCAGCAGCAGAAATGCTGTTCTCTGCAACTCGATTTTTTCGGCTCTGTGATGCTCTGTAACTTTCCCAAACTCTCTCGTCCCCTCTATGAGTCCCTAACACCCTATATATACCCAACAAAACCTCCAAATATCGCATTAAACTTTCAAATATTCTCTCATTACTCGGGTGATACAAATTATTTTCGGGGAGATTTTCTTTCATGTTTTGTTGTTTCCACGCGCCTAGAGATGTATTACACACTCTATCTCATTCATATCATGTTCCATAACAGGATAGACTCTCTCCAACATGTGAGAAACTCTCTGCAATTCAACTAAACCCGTGAAAACTTCATGAAGCTCTGTTTTTCTCCACGCGACGATTCTGCCAAATTTTGTCCAAAATAAAACCCATACCAACGTTATATAGTCATATCGCGTCCACCCATGAAGCTTCAGCGATTCAGTCTACCTCTACCCCATCCAAAATCTGATCGAAAAAATCTGCCAGGGGTGAAACTCTTCTTCCCGCCAAAAATGAAATTTGAAATGAAGAAGAAGGGTTGCCCCCTATCCGGTCTTAGGGTGCCTTCAGCAAATGGGTGTTATAGACAAATTTGGGTGCTGAGGATGAATTTGGGCTATGCATAACCTTGGGTGTCCCTTAGCCAAATCTGGGGTCCGTATAGCAAATGTCCTCCGAGTGCTTTCTGACAACTTTTCGAGCCAATTTTTTCCAAAAATGTTTATTGGCCAAAAATACCTACAAATAAATAAAACACCATAATAAGTACAAAAATGAGCCCTAACAATATATAGAATTGAGACAAATCGGACACAAAAATGTGTCTATCAAATACCCCCAAACCTATTATTTGCTAGTCCTCGAGCAAAAATAAAATAGAAATAAAATCCTAATTCACTGTCGCAGGCATCGTCGATTGCATTTAGCATATGCAATAAGCCTTTAAACCCCTAGGTGTCCTTAGTGGCGGAGTGTTGTCTCCGGAGGGCTTACCAGAGGTATACCCAAAAAACATTTATACGCCAGACCCTAGCTATCTACACAGAACCTTGGAAGGCACTAAAGAATCTCCTTTGTTGGCATACTTATTGACTACAGGAGGAAGTACCCTGATGCGAAATTCCAATTGTTGTACATGAGTTTGCACTCAAGCATACTAAAATTCATATGAAGTGACAGAGCTCTACTCAGATAGTCGCACTATGGACATCAATATCCGGAGTCAAAACTAATCACATGGATAGATCAAGAAGATGGATATAGAAAAACATAGATGGTTTTTATGTTTACTAGGTGAACGGTGTTTCTCATATCTGTCTGAAGGCCTCCGCCAAAATGAACCTATCCTAATGGACTGAGATACCGGTCTGACTAATATCAGCACACTGGCATATACAAGGGTACCAGTGGTCGATAATCCTAACTCTAGGTCAACACAAATGGCATATACAAGGGTTCCAGTGGTCGACTTTATTGAATTTATTCCAGTAGGTCTAATGGTCTGGTCTCTTTTTTTTTTTTTTTTTTTTTTTTTTTTTTTTGTTTTGTTTTTGTATCTCAATCACTCTAATTCACCCTAGCATTGGTAACAACTTGAATCGTGAGCCCCACCTAATCACTTAGAGAAACATAGTTTAAAAACAAAACAAAATAAAAACAAAAGTGAAAAGGACTCAACGAGATATGGTGAAACTATCATGTTATTTCCAACACCTGAGCTTTGTGCTTTTATGAATAGACTCTTTAAATGTTGCCATCTAGTCAGATTGGTTCCTCAACTCCTATAACCAAAATGCTTCCATCCACTTAGATTGGTTAGTGCCATCCTTAATAAGCATAAATTTCTAGGCTCTGGAGTTTATTTATTGCAACTAAAAGCTAACAAAAAGTTTCTTCCCCACCCCAAACTTAAATCTAACATTGTCCTCAATGTTTTTTATGAAAGAGCAATACCAAACAGTAAAGTAACATGAGGAATTAGTAAAGAGAGAAGTCGGAAAGATAGTACCTGGGTGAAGAGAGAAATCAAAAACTAATATAAAACAACATACAATCGCCTCGATGGTCAATCAAGGATAAACAGGGTCCTCCAGAGGGACCTCCTCAATATCATCTGTAGGAAAGGGCTCTAAAAAGGTTTCAATCTCTGACCGTTAACCTTCGAAGAACTACTACCATCTGGTGTCTCGATCTCAACAGCTCCATGAGGAAAGACAGTGCGAACAATAAAAGGACCCGTCCACCGAGAACGTAACTTCCCAGGGAAAAGATGCAAGCGGGTATCATACAGAAGAAATTTTTGACCTGGAGAAAACGACTTTCTTAAGATATTTCTATCATGCACAAGTTTCATTTTGTTCTTATACTCCTTAGCACTAACGTAAGCATCTCTACGAATCTCTTCCAACTCATTGAGCTGGAGTTTCCTATGGGCTCTTGCCTTGTCGAGTGAAAAATTTAGCTGTTTAACAGCCCAATAAGCTCTATGTTCTAACTCAACAGGTAAGTGACATTCCTTGCCATAAACAAGCCGATAAGGCGACATTCCAATGGGGGTCTTAAACGCAGTACGGTAAGCCCATAAGGCATCAGTAAGCCTAGACGACCAGTCTTTCCGATTAGGATTAACTGTTTTCTCTAATATATGTTTTATCTCCCTATTGGAAACTTCTACCTGACCACTAGTCTGTGGATGATACGGGGTAGCTACCTTAAGTGTAATACCATATTTCTTCATCAAAAGCCTAAAAGGTCCATTGCAAAAGTGCGACCCTCCATCACTAATTATAGCTCGTAGTGTACCAAAACGTGTAAGTATATTATTTTTCAAAAACTCAATCACAACCCTATGGTCATTGGTTTTACACGCAGCCGCCTCAATCCATTTAGAGACATAGTCTACAGCGACAGGGATGTATAAGTTACCAAAAGAATTAGGAAACGGACCCATAAAGTCAATACCCCACACATCAAAGACCTCAAAAACTAAAATAGGGTTCAAGGGCATCATGTTCCTACTGGATATGGTTCTTAATTTCTGGCAACGTTCACAAGTCACACAGTAACTGTGGGAGTCTTTAAACAACGAAGGCCAATAGAATCCACACTGCAATATCTTAGCAGCAGTTTTCTTAGCACTAAAGTGACCCCCACAAGCATGATCATGACAAAAGGAAATAATACTGGATTGGTCACTCTCAGGTATACATCTCCTAATAATCTGGTCTGGACAATACTTAAACAAATAAGGATCATCCCAAAAGAAGTTCTTAACCTCATCTAAAAACCTAGAACGATCTTGTTTACCCCAATGTTGGGGTATTCGACCAGTAACAAGATAGTTCACTATATTCGCATACCAAGGTAATTGGGTAACAAAGAACAATTGTTCATCAGGAAAGCTATCCCTTATAGGAAGGGAATCATCAGGGGAACTAACAACTAGCCTAGACAAGTGGTCTGCTACAAAATTTTCGGCACCCTTTTTGTCTCTAATGTCTGGAGAATACTCTTGCAACAAAAGGATCCACCTAATCAATCTAGGTTTTGTATCCTTCTTAGACAAAAGATATTTCAAAGCAGCATGATCAGTATATGTGATGATCTTAGAACCTAGGAGATATGGTCTAAACTTGTCTAAGGCAAACACAATGGCTAATAGTTCCTTCTCAGTAGTGGTATAGTTCAACTGGGCATCATTCAGAGTTTTGCTAGCATAGTAAATCACATGAAGTAATTTGTTTTCTCGCTGACCTAGCACAACACCAATAGCATAATCTGAAGCATCACACATGATCTCAAAGGGTAGGTTCCAGTTGGGTGCCTGGACTATGGGGGCGGTACTGAGTAAATTCTTAAGCTTCTCAAAAGCCTCTAAACAAGCATCATCAAAGACAAACTTAACATCTTTTGCAAGCAAATTGCAAAGAGGTCTAGAAATTAGGCTAAAATCCTTAATGAATCGACGATAAAAACCTGCATGCCCTAAGAATGACCTAATATCTCTTACGGTTTTTGGGACCTGTAAAGTCTTAATAAGGTCAACTTTGGCTTTATCTACCTCTATACCCTTAGAAGATACGATATGCCCTAAAACAATTCCTGAACGAACCATGAAGTGACATTTCTCCCAATTAAGCACTAAATTATTTTCCTTATACCTAGTCAACACTAGTGACAAATGATGCAATCACTCATCGAAAGACGAACCAAACACTGAAGAATCATCCATAAAGACTTCTAAGAACCGTTCTACCATTTCAGAAAATATGCTCATCATGCAATGCTGAAAAGTCGCAGGGGAATTACAAAGCCCGAAAGGCATGCGTCTATATGCAAAGGTACCAAAGGGACAGGTAAAAGTGGTTTTCTCCTGGTCTTCTGGGACAATAACGATCTGATTATATCCAGAATAGCCATCTAAAAGGCAGTAGTGACTATGTCCAGCTAATCTCTCTAGCATATGGTCGATGAAGGGAAGGGGAAAGTGGTCCTTCCTAGTGACCTTGTTCAATTTCCTATAGTCAATACAAACACGCCAACTCGTGGTCACTCGGGTCGGGATTAACTCATTGTTATCATTCTGGACTACAGTAATACCGGATTTCTTGGGAACAACCTGAACGGGGCTGACCCACTTACTGTCTGAAATGGGGTAGATAATGCCTGCATCTAACAACTTAAGGACCTCGTTTCGAACTACCTCTTTCATATTAGGGTTTAGTCGACGTTGCATCTCCCTAGAAGGTTTGTTATCACTCTCTAAATAGATCTGATGCATACAAACAGTGGGACTTATACCCATAATGTCAACTATGGTCCACCCTAAAGCTTCCTTGTTGTTTTGAAGGACGATTACTAGCCTACTTTCCTGGTCACTATCCAAGACGGAAGAAATAATCACAGGTAAAGTCTCAGACGGGCCTAAAAACCTATATTTCAGGGAATCTGGCAATGGTTTTAGGTCCAACTTAGGAGGCTCTTCTAACGAAGGAACTAGGGTAGAACTTAGAAGATGGTAGTGGTTCGACTTTAGGTTTCCATCCATTACTAGTATCTAACAAAGGTGTTGAATCTAACAAATCATTCACCTCATTAATCACATTATCATCATCAAAATCAATCCCAAAGTGAGCTAGGCATTTCTCTAATGGATCTTCTAACAAAGTGTTTGGTAATGACTCCTCGACTAATGTTCCTATCATGTTCATCTCTTCTATGTTCGAGTCATCTAGTTCAGAGGGTAGCTTACTAATATTAAAAATGTTCAGCTCAATAGTCATATTACCAAAATACAATTTCATAATACCATTTCGACATTTAATGATCGCATTGGATGTAGCTAAAAACGGGCGACCTAAAATTACCGGTATCTAGTTCTCTGGGTCAGGGACAGGTTGGGTATCTAGGATAACAAAATCCACTGGATAAATAAACTTGTCAACCTCTATGATAACATCCTCGATCACACCACGAGGAATCTTAACGGACCTATCAGCTAACTGAAGTGTCATCTGGGTAGGTTTCATCTCACCAAGTCCTAGCTTAAGGTACACATGATGTGGTAGTAAGTTCACACTAGCTCCTAAGTCAAGCAACGCTTTCTCAACACGGTATTTACCTATTGTGCAAGAAATGGTAGGGGACCCTGGCTCTTTATACTTAGGAGTAGTGGTATTCTGAATAATAGATTTCACCTGACTAGCTAGAAAGGCTTTCTTCTGGACATTAAGCTTTCGCTTTCGCGTACACATATCCTTGAGAAACTTGGCATAAGAGGGAATCTACTTAATTGCATCTAGTAGTGGAAGGTTGATAGTTACCTGCTTAAAAACCTCCAATATATCATTAAAATTGGACTCCCTCTTAGTTGGAACTAGTCGTTGTGGGAATGGGGCTCTAGGGACAAAGTCGGGCTCAATATGACCCTCATTGGTCTCTTTAGAGACTCTATCAGTCTCCTCAGTTTCTGGTTCAGAAGGGTGAACTACAACATGTTCACTATCAGGCATGGAAACCTTGTTGTCTATCTCTCTACCACTCCTAAGGGTTTTAATAGCATTCACATGATCAGATGGTCTTTCACCTATTTCATTAATTCCTCTAGGGTTGGGTTGAGTCTGACTAGGAAACTTACCTCTTTCTCTTAAAGACTCATTTATCTGACTAACCTGGGTTTTCAACTCGGAAATAGCCTGAGAGTTAGCCTGACCTATTCTCTTATTTTCTTCTAAACCTTGAGCATCAGATTGCTGAAACTACACAGTGTTACGAGTTAACAAAGCAAGAGACTCTTCTAAACTCATAATCTTCTTATCCGAAGGGTTCTGAAACTATGCCGGAGCTGAAGGATTTTTAGTATAGCCAAAACCTGGGGGAACCTGAGCATTACTAGACTGACCTTGATTCTGGCCCTTGGACCAAGAAAGGTTTGGATGGTTTCTCCAGCCAGGGTTATAGGTTTCTGAATATGGGTCAAACTTCTGTCGGTTATCAAACCTAATGTTGTTATAAAGAGCATTGGCTTGCTCTTCAACATCATGGCCTTCCCAAAAAGGCTCATTTCTTCCACTACTACCACTAGAATGACCTAATTCTAAGGCTTCTAACCTTTTGGCTATAGATGCTATTTTGGCATCTGACTCATGAGATCCTTCTACCCTATTAATATTTCCTCTACTTAGAAGAATTGTTTTGGGGTTCCCTACTATTTTCCCATTGTTGGGTCTTATCGGCGATTTCATTCAAAAATGTCAACGCTTCATCAACAGTTTTATTCTCAAACCCACCTGTGCATAAGGACTCAACCATGGTGGTTGTTGAATAATCTAAACCCTCGTAGAGGATTTGAACTAACCTAACCTTCTCCAAACCATGATGAGGACATTGAGATATCAAGTCATTGAACCTTTCTAAGTACCTATATAAAGATTCTCCCTCTTGTTGGGCTAAAGTACATATTTGTGTCCTAATAGACGATGTTTTATGCCTTGGGAAAAACTTATGTATAAAGCCAGAAGTAAGTTGGTCATAGGTTTCAATTGACTCAGAGTCCAAACTATACAGCCAAGATTTGACTTTATCTTTTAAGGAAAAGGGGAATAACCTAAGTTTCAACGCTTCATCACTTAGGTTCTTAATTTTCAGAGTACTACAAACATCCTCAAATTCCCTAACATGAAAATAGGGGTTCTCATTCTCCTTCCCTAAAAACATTGGGAGCATCTGTAAAGTCCCAGGTTTCAGTTCATAATTTGCCTCGGTTTCAGCTAACTTGATATAAGACGGACGAGAGGTCCTAGTTGGGTTTAACAAAGCTTTCAAAGTTGCCATTTCTGGCACTACCAAAGGAGAAGGAGTACTAGGGGTACTTTCCTCACGAAGAGACAGATTCTAAAAACTTAAGTTTCCAAAAACGGGGCTCTCAAAAGAAGAGTCTTCGAGCTCCCCGCCTTCACAAGAAGAACTACTAGGTTTGTCACTAATCAAACGACCTAGACTGTTTATTTTCCAAGCACGTTTAAAAACTTCGGGCATACACTAGAAAAACAAAATCAAAAAGAAAAGTCCTAAAACGGAAGGGATGTTCTATGCAAACACAAACAAGGCTGACTCCACCACAACAAACCTACTGATTTCTAGCAAACAAAAAGCATGATGGCTCCACTTAGATTGTTTCTAGACCAGCTTCTAATACTTCGAACGGGAATTCGTTACAATTTAAGCAAACCCCTCTGGAATCAATCCGAGTCAAAGTAAGTTGAATAGAGGCCAGGGAAGCTCGGTGGAGCTTTGATACCCAAGGCCTCACCGGTATTACAAGGCGGCGCAGTCACGCATTCAACTTACAGAAACCGTCAAGAACTTCGAAGTATGCTTAAAAGAGTAACCAATATTTTTTGAATGACTTTCATGTTAATCTCGTTACCCTATCAGTCTCGTTCTAGTCAAAATTTTAGGCTTAGGTTCGCGTTTGGTGTCGTTTTCCTAAGGCGGGAAAGAAGAAAACGGTGATGAAATCCAAACCCTTATCTTGTATGGCCAGTCCTTGCCTTTTACTAGGAAATTAAAGCAGTCGTTTTCAAGTCCTCAACATATATGCATACGAAGGAAGACAGTAACTCGCTGACAGGGGATTCGCGAGTGTTTCGACAAACTTACCTCCCGTACCATACGGGGGATGAACCTTTGTAGTCGACTCGGGCCACGACTCCTATGTCATGTACGAACCCGAGGGGCCGAGGTGATATCGTAATCACCGTCCTTCTCTGCAAACAATTTATATTTAAACTACCCTTCCGTACGGTTTAAAAATAATGTCCCAAAATTTAAAGTCCAAAGTCCAAAAATATAAAGTGCAAAAGAAAAAGAAAGTCTAAAAAAAATAAAAATCTACAAAAATAAAAATGTCTCTCTTTTTTTTTTATAAAAAAAAA